>NW_027513077.1:1862002-2166920 GCF_048772815.1 Callospermophilus lateralis
GGATGACTGAATGTAGAAAAGAACATCCATTCAAAACGGGATAGTCAGTAAGATTAGGAATATAGTTGGTAGGTTTAGGAAGAAGAGTGAATATAGGATTTGGGAAAAAAAGTCCTTTAGCAATAGGGTTTCATATAGAGAGTGAATATAAATGTCAGCACATGTGAAGAGTCAGTCACAATGATGAACTGGAGAAAACATGTAGGAAAGCAGATATCAATAGAGACATTATGAAATCAGGCAAAGCATAAAGTTAGTGATAGGATTACACATTCAACATGTTTGACTTTAATTATATAATCTAAGGAAAAAAGAAATATGTAGACGTCAATAGGATTGACATTTGAGAGCATTAGGCAAGTGGACATGGATGATTTTAGTAATGCAGGTTCACTTTCCATTTAGGTTTTGGTACAATCATAAGTTTGACCTTTGCATTTTGTTTTCAGAATATTACTGTGATACAATGTATATGTAGATCAGGTGACATGAGTATTTCTTGTACCATTTCTGGGAGCAATATTTTGAAGACGTATAAATTAGTATTGGGGGTACAAAGAGTTGTACCCTGTGTCTATGAATATAGAGGTTTCCTGGCCTAAAGACATTTTGAGAAACTGCCTCTGAGGCTGGGCACTTGAAATATATGTTGTTGTCAGGAGCTTTAGCTTCCTTTGTTTTGAGACCATCAAAGCTAGATATGCATCTATGTGACCTGAAGGACATGTGTTCTTATTTTCCAATGAAAATGGTGCAGCAGTGATGAATTCTCTTTTTGTAGGTAAACAATGGCCATTGGGGCTAAGCGTCTCCCCATGTGGACTGTGAAGCCCTTTGGTCATACTCCACTTTTAATGGTCTTTCTTGCTGCTACAATGGGAGTTTGGTATTTGCTTCACAAAATACAAGGAGTCCAAATTGGTCGCAGTGCTGCACGGCATTCTGTCACATGTGGTTGGTCAGTGTCTGCGGAGAATGCACCAACTAGGCTTCTACCCCACATAGCTTGCACTCTTTTCCATAGCAACCTGATTCTGAACATTGCCCAGAAACGTCTCCATATACCAAGATGCCATTTCATATAATTGTCTGCTGGCTGCACCATGTCAGTCACAGTACATTTGGAAGCCAATGGCAGATCTACATGGCCACAGCACAGATGTATTATCACACACTTGCTAACCACTACTCTAGGCTCACTACTCAGAAGGCTCCAACTTACTGGCATCTCTGTTCTACAGCATTTTCATGAAGCCCAGTCAATCAAGGCACTGTCTGGTATACTCCTGATCAGCAATAGGACATGGAAATGTTTTCCAGTGCCATCTGGTCAAGGGAATGTCCAAAATTTCATGGTATTTTTCTCGCCATTTTTCAAGGATGAATTTGGAGCCACTGTGTGTTTCCCATTCATCCAGGAACCATAAAATTTTGAGGAAGCTCATTTGAATGAAACCTCTGGAGAACTCTCACAGGCAAGGCTTCCCAAAGAGGGGGCAAAAGGTCACATGAAGCCAGGCCCATTGAGGTCTACAATGTGAGATCCATGTGTGTTTTGTCTCTTAATTATGGCTGTCAACTCTTTAAAAATAATTTTAAAGCCTCATTCCCAGATGAGGACAGGATGTGGGCATTTCCATTTATTTGTAAGGGGATTTCGCCACATAACAGGTGGCTGATCAGAATTGGAAAAGGGATGCCAGTGTGTGTCTGCAGCCGAAAGGCCTTCACTGTCTAGGGTAAGAAAAGAAAGGGCAAATAATGCATGGTTAAGGCAATGCCTGTGAGTGGTAAATACAAGGGCGGAAGCCTTAAGGCGAAATAGCCAAGTCTTTAAGGTAAGGTGGAACATTCCACAATGCCTTGGCCCTGAGGTTTGTATTGAATTCCAGTAGGATGACAAAATTGCAAGGTAGCACAAAACTGTTTAAACTTGGCACTGGTATATGGAGGACAATTATCTGTTTTAATATGTATTGGTTTACCCATTATGGAAAAGGCTGAAACAAGATGAGAAAGGACATCTTTGGTAGCCTCTCCAGAATGTGGTGATGCAAAAATAAAGCTGCTGAAGGTATCGATAGAAACGTGTATATATTTGGTTTTTCCAAATTCAGGAAAATGAGTAACATCCATTTGCCAAACCTGATTTGGCAGTAATCCTCGGGGGTTAACTCCCAAGTGTTGAATGGGGAGGGAGAGAGCGCAAGCAGGGCATTCTTTTACTATTTCTCGTTTCTGTTGCCTGGTAATTTTACAAAGTAATCGAAGGCTCTGGGAATTTAGTTGGTGAAGATTGTTTAGCTCCGTGGCCTATTGAATGGAGCCACCAAAAATTGGAAAGATGGTAGGAGTTGCTGCATCAGCTTGAGCATTACCTGTGTTAGAGGGCCGGAAAGATCAGAGTGTGCCCTGATGTGTCCTAAGAAAAATGGGTGTTGTTTTGCCTGAATTAGCTGCTGAAGCTGGTGAAACAGAAAGGCCGCATTGGAAGAAGCTTTAATGGCGGGTGAAATCTTCAGCAGGGGCACAGAATGAGCAATGTAGGCACTGTCTGTATGAATATTAACAGGATTATCACAAAATGTTATAAAAACTTGTGTTATGGCAAACAATTTCACAAACTGTGCTAAATGATAGACAGAATCAAAGGTGGTAGGCTGGTTATTGACAACAAAGACCGCACAGCCATTACTGGAACCGTCTGTAAAGACAGTAAGGGCTTGGAACTGGGAGCCTTTTGAGTAATTTTGGGAAAAATAAATGGATGTATCTGGACAAAATGTAAAAGGGTGTCATTGGGGACGTGGTTATCAATTGTTCCCAAATGGCCTGATTGGGCAATACCCCATTCATCCCCTCTCTGTAGTAAAAATTGGGTTTGGTCATTAGTATATGGAATTAAAATATTATCAGGGTCTTTGCCAAAATATTGTCAAGAAAGCAACGACCTTTAATAATAATAGAAGCTACCTGAGCAAGATAAACGGTAATAAACTTGGAGGATGTGGTGGATAAATGGACCCAAAGCAAGGGGAAGCCTTTATTTTTAAAATATGGATATCACTGCCAAAATTTTCCTGAGGGTATATGAGGAGTGTGTAAAAGAACCAGAACCAGAGGAAGGTTATAAGAAATTTGTGTAACAAACTGTTTGGCAATGGCCTCTGTGACTTGGTTTAATGCCTGTCATGCCTCGGGAGTAAGCTTTTGAGGGGAGGAAGGGTAGGAATCACCTCTCAAAATATCATTAAGGGGCAAAAGTACACAAGTGGATAATTTTAAATATGTTCTTAGCCATTGAATATCTCCCAGTAATTTTTGAGAATCATTAAGGGTGTGAAGATGGTTCACACGCAGTTGTATTTTATGAATTTGGATCTGATTATCTTGAAGTTTAAGGCCCAAATAGGTATAAGGGTCCTGTGTTTAAACCTTATCAGGAGCTATCCGTAGTCTCAAGGTAGTGAGGGTTTTCTAATGGTCCAAGTAACAATTATTAAGGTCATGGTATTTAGGTGCAGCAATTAAAAATTCATCCATATTATGTAAAACATAAAATTGTGGTCATCACTCTCTCACAGGGTCTACTGCTTGAACAACTTATATTTAGCAAAGACTAGGGCTGTTGGCCGTACCTTGGGGAAGAACCTTCCATTGAAATCTCTGCATAGGGCCGTGGAAATTAATGCAAGGGAGACTAAAGGCAAAATAGGGTCTATCCTCAGGATGTAAAGGAATGGTAAAAAAGCAAACTTTTAAGTCAATAACCATTTTACAATAGTTTTGGGAATAGCCATTGGTGTGGGAATTCGAGGCAGTAGTGTTCCCATCAGGCACATAACTTTATTACTGGCACACAAATATTGTAAAAGATGCCGCTTTTCTGATTTTTTCTTGATAACAAAAATAGGAGTAATCCCTGGTGAGGTTGAGGGCTCTACATGGCCGGCTGCCAGCTGTCCTGCACTAACATGGAGGCAGCCTCCAATTTTTTTTGGGGGGGTAAGGGGCCACTGATCCACCCACACAAGAGTCTGAGTCTCCCAAATAATTTTATCTGCATGGGGTACAGGAGGGTCAGGAACCGACACTAAAAATCAGAATACCCAAGTCCATATGTATTTGTTTTTTTATGGGTTTTATAGTCCCCACCAGTCCTTGTCTCAGTCTCACAAGGCCTGTACCAGGGACAAAATTTATACGAAGCATTTGATGAGTCACCATGGAATTGGGACTGGCAAGAATGACTTCCATTTGACTCAAAATATCTCGGCCCCATAGGTTAACAGGGAGGTCAGGAACAATGAAAGGAGTGACAGTCACCTTATTACCCTCTTTATCAGTAAAGCTAAGAGCCCTAGAACTGACATGGGGATTTTTTGACTCTTAACCCTTTTAGGTCATTCAAGGATGGGGTGATGGGCCAACCTGATGGCCAGTATTTGTGAGAAATAATTGTGGCATCAGCTCCAGTATCTAGAATTCCTTGGAATTCCTTTTTTTCAATAAGTAAGGTAAGGGTGGGTCTATTGTGAGAAATGGGCTGAACCCAATATACATCAGAGGAGCCGAGGGAGGCTGTCCCCCATTGTATGTTTGGGCGGTGGAAGTGCCTCCTGAATCCAAGGGAAGGAATATTAATTGTGCAAGTCTTGTTCCTGCTGGGATGGCCGCTACTCCATTAATAGCTGTTGCTAGTATTTTTATTTCTCCAGTGAAATCATTATCATTAATGCCAGGGAAGACCTGAACACCATTTAAGGTAGCAGAGGCTCTTCCAAGAATAAGGGCACTCGTATGAGATGAAGGGGGACCCATAATTCTAGTGGGTATTATCTGGTGCCCTTGCATTGAGTCTAATATTGTATCGGTGGTGGCACAGAGGTTCAATCCTGCGCTGCCTGGGGTGGCTAGTTGGAGGGAGGCAATTGTGGGGAAGAATTTTGTGGTAGGTTTGGAGTTTGGAAGGGAATAAACCTTGTTGCCCCTGGTTTTGTCCTGGGGGAGGTCGTGGCCAGGGGCTGGCCCCGCAGGGGATTTCCTGAGAAGCAGGAAGAAATAGGCTGTCTGAGGCCATTTGTCTTAGATCTACACTTACTGGCCCAGTGATGACATTTACCACATCTAGAACAAAGGGTAGCTGGGGGCGGTTTAGCCCCAGTTTGAGGAGACGATATTCCTAGGCTTTGTTTGTCTTTCAGACACTTGCGTGCAAAATGGCCAGGTTGTTTACAAGTAAAGCAAGTACATGAGCCAGGATTGTGAAAGACATTGGTAAAGGGGGCATGTAGGGCGAGACCCATGGCATGGGCTGCACCCACCCCTGCACAGAGTCTAATAAAGTCAGAAAGTTTCCCTTTTTCCTTATCTGGTCGAAGAACATCCTGACATGCTGGGTTGGCGTTTTCAAAGGCAAGATGTTTTACAAAAGTTCTTTTGCTTTCGCTTGGTCCAAGCAAGCATTCTGCAGCTAGGTTAAGCCGGGGAACAAGGTTTCTATAAGGGTCGTTGGGTCCTTGTCAAATTTTTGCCAAAGAAGTGGTAGCCGAGCCAGTTTGAGGGAGGCATCTCCAAGCATGTAAGCAAGCCATCTGAATCTGCGCCAAAATTCCAGCAGGGAAACGTGCCTATTTAGTTTTAGTGTCAAATGGCGCATAGCCCACTAGCTTAACATAAGTTCAGGATTTAGAGGAGGCCTTAGTTAATTTTTTTTGAGCAGTTTCCTGACAGTGCTCCTCGAAATCTGCATTCCATAACAGGAAATCTCCGGCACTGAGGGTAGCTCGGTCTAAAAATTTCCAATCATTGGGAGTAAGCCATTGTGCGCTGTGGCTTTCTAATAAAGTCAACTTGTAGGGCACAGTGGGGCCATTGTGAGCACAAGTCTTTTTATGTTTTTCAAGAAAACGCAGGCTTAATTTTTTTGTAGACACTCTGGGTTCCTTCCTGCCTAGGGGTGAACTCCTCATCCTCTGAGTCCTGATCTCCTTGATCCATTTCCCCCCCTTCCTCCTCTTGATCCTCATCTAAGTCTTTGACCTCAGCCTGGGCAGGCTTATCTATCTGACTGCGGGTGACTGGGAAGGCGAGAACAGGCTGATGGAGTGGCTTAGCCTTTGTATTAGACCGCCGTGGGCCAGCTTGCATTGACTCCGTGCCTAAGGCTAATGAACAGAGCTCAGAGTCTAGGGATCTTAATTCTTTTAAAAGTTTGATCTGTTCCCGTCTATGTTGGAGAGACTCTCACAAGGGAGCCAGGCTAGGCAAGGGAAGTGGGGAAAAATATCTGGGTTGCATTTTGCTCCTGAAAGGCTGGAGAACAAAAGGCAGGAGGGATATAGGAGGTAGGTAGATGTGTAAGTCCTATAGGCTGTGGCAGGGTCCTGAGAGGTGGCGCATCTTCTGAATGGTAGCTTGCTGCTTCCTTCTCCAAGGTAGCCTCCGTCCCAGGGGTCAATGTGTCTCTGGGATTTAAAACTCGATAAAGGTGTTTGGTAACCATTGGAGCCTTATTCATTAGGGTGGTATTTTGAGGGGGACTAGGAAGGTTCCCAGGGTCCTGGGGAGACTGAGAAGGGTCAATGTCTATACTAACTGATGGGCATGGCGTGGGGAGACGAGAGGTGTTTTGCATAGTCTCTTCTCCAATCCTGACAAGTTGTAAGGTACCATTGTCAAAGGGTGAACTTTTAAGAATTTCATTAATTAAGTTCCAGTAAGAAAAGGTGGGAACTGGCACTTTTTCTGGGCCAAAGGTTTCATAATAATCTTTTAAACAGTCTCTTACTCTAAGCCATCTTTTGCCATCAATGGTCACTTCAATGTGAAACCATGGACACAATTCTCCTATGTATTAGAAGTAAAATTTTAAGTCCTTTTTCTTAACACGCACCCCCCATGTCTTGAAGGACTCCTTGAGGCCTGACAAAAACAAATCATGTGACGAAACTGCTTGTCCCATGGTGGGTCACTCACCGTGCATCATCCCCACTCTCCTCCTGGGTCTGTCTCTTTGTGGTGTCTGCTGTGGCAATCGCGAGCTCCACTTGATGAAGTCTTCCAGGAGGACGGGGTTCCCAATCAGTCAAAGGCTCGAGCCCCAGTCAGTGGGTGCCAGTAGTCACGGCTGGAAAGACACATCAACAGGGGCAGCGAACCTAGATGCGGAGGAATGAAGGGACAAGAGACACGAGAGATGACAGCAAGACAGGAGTTCTGATCAAGCTGCAAACTTTTATTTTTCACACAGGGGCATTTATATGCTGGAGATGGGAAAGCTCTCTTATCCAAAGTTCCTGGATGTCTTCACAAGGTGAGATAAACTCAGGATGTTTCAGGAATACAGATGGCAACAGGATGTCTCAGAGACACAGTTGGCTACAGGATGTCTCCCAGACAGGATGTCTCCATGGGGGCTGTTTCTTGTAAGTGTCAGGCTATTCTTTGAAGGTGAATTCCTTCTACGCCTGACAGTCAGGGATTCAGTATTTCAAATGGAAAATTGGAAAAAGAATCCAATGTGTATTCAGAACAATGCCTTGACATTACCTTCATCCCATGTAAGACACAATTAGAGGAGAAGAGTTAGAAAATCTGTGAATACACATCTGGAATGGAAAATGCTCAGGAGTTCACAACCTTGGAGGTGGTATAGGAGTTTCCAAAAGTCAGGGACAGGGTAAAAACTCCACAAACATGGAGCTCTGCCGGCCTAAATATTTCTTGAGAAACTTCATCTGAGGTTGTTTTTAGGAGCTTTAGCTTCCTTTATAGTGAGTCGATCAAAGCTGGGTCAGCATCTATGTGACCTAGAGGACATTGTTTCTTATTTTCCAATGAACATGAGGCAGCAGTGCTGAATTCTCTCTTTGTAGGTAAACTGTGGCCACTGGTGGCTAAGTGTCTCCCAGTGTGGAATGTGAAGCCATTGGTCATCCTCCAATTTTTGTGGTGTTTCTTGCAGCTGCACTGGGAGTTTGATATTTGCTTCACAAAATACAAGAAGTTCAACTGGGACACAGTGATGGAGGGAGTTCTGTCACGTGTGGTGGGTAAGGGTCTGCAGAAGAATGCACCAACAAGGCTTCTATCCCACATAGCTTGCCCTCTTGACCATAGCAATCTGATTGTAAACATTGCCCTGAATCCTCTCCATATAACAAGATGCCTTTACATACAAGGATCTGGGGCTTGTACCATGTCAGTCACAAACCATTTGGAAGCGAAGGGCAGATGCAGATGACCCGACCACAGATGTTTTAACACACACCAGCACACCACTGCTCTAGGCCGACTACTCAGCAGGCTCCAAATTACTGGTATCTCCGTTCTACACCATTTTCATGAAACCCAGTCAATCAAGGCACTGTCTGGTACACTGATGGTCATCAATAGGACATCCAAAGGTTCTCCAGGTCCACCTGGTCATGGGAATGTCAAAAATTTAAAGGTATTTATCTAGCCATTTTTCAAGGGTGAAGTTGGAGGCACTGTGGGTTTCAATTCATTCAGGAATAATTAAATGGAGAGGAAGCTCATTTCAATGAAAGGTCTGGAGAGCTATCACACGCAAGGCTTCCCAAAGACAGGCCAAAAGGTCCCATGAAGCCAGACCTATTGAGGTCTACAATTTGATTTCCATATGTGTTTTGACTTGCAACTATGGCTGCCAAGTCTTTAAGAATAAAATCATGTGATATCCTTCCCAAGATTCCCAGTGCTCTGTGGAAAGCCAACCTGGGCATAGATCCCAGGTTCCAAGGGCGACTCTCATGCATGGCCTCCTAAAATCCCAACACAGTACAAGGCAATACTTCTTTGAGGTAAGTTCCAGAACTCAGTCTCTAAGGAGAATCACACCAGTGTTCAAGCCCAGGTGGACCCAGTCATCTATTCCAAGAGCCACACAAATGACCGCAATTAAAATCAAGACACTCCCACATGGCCCTCATTTTCTTCCATATAGACACTCATCATAACCTCTGGCTGGAGGTTTCCATGAGGGGCACAGCCTAAGACAGTGTCCAAAATAAGCTCCCTTGCATCCATTTGCCTAAAGTCAGTGTGGCCGGGACATCCTTTCTGTGAACCAGGAGTGTTCAAAGAGGCCTGCCGTTAATATTGCTCTTATTCTCAATTTTGAGGCCTACTGACTGTGGTGTTTAGATTCTTTATGTTAATTGGAGTCATGAGAAAACCCAAGAACCTATGGTCTAGTGTCTGCAGGGCTTTGAAGAACTCATTTGACCCAAAGGATCCATATTCTCAATGATGGAAGTCAGAAACCTTACAGAGGAAGGCGAGAAACTTCATCCAAAATGACTGCTCTTTTGGCTTTTTGATTTGCATGCACACATGGGATTTTTCTTTAGATCCATCAGGTGCTGAGAATCTAAGCCACAGCCTCACACAGGGCCAAGAGGCTGATTCAGACACATCCCTTTCCAAAGCAATTAAGAAAGAGCCACAGGTAATGTTTATACATTTCCATTTGAAAACTGTTTTCTTCAGGCTTCAAAAAGGCATAGCCTGAGGCAAAGACCTTCCTGACATTCAGGGCAACAGAAGGATATGTAAGCAAAAGGCCCAAAGCGGGGTTTTTCCATTGAGACTTTCCTGGTCACACTAATATCTGAGTTTTCTGAGATGCTCATCATTTCCTTCAGCTCTCTAGTACATGGCCGTATCACAGAGCGTGGAGGTGGTTCATATCTTGGACACAATACCATGAGCGTATTCTGGAGGTTGCCCATAATTCAGGTAGAGAACAGGAACTTAAGAAGATATTAGGTGTTGCCCATCCATTAGGCAAGCCGCAGACCATTCATAAATTGGGCAGAATGAATGCTGGGAAGATTTCTACTAGAAAGGACACATGTATTTATGCATTCTCTTTTCTATTGTCTACAACCATGGACACAGTGGGATACACAGATATAGAAAGACTAGCCTTGTCAAACGACTTACTAGAATCAGTTCACACCAAACCAAACAAACCGACTTTCTTACCTATTCTCAGAACATGAGACAAAACCACAAACCAATACCCACACCCACACCCACACAGACCCCCAAGTACATCTGTGACAATACGGAGTGTCGTTTGATGGTGGGCCATAAGCAATTCCGTCATTATGGGCTGTCCTGTCTCAGATCTAGTCTCTTTGGCCAACTTTGTGAATCTGTAAGGAGCCAGTGGTGAGCCACTATCTGCTTTCTCAGGAAAGGCCCCTCTTCAGACCTTCCTGGCATTTGGCCATCCTCACATAAGTAGGTACCAAGAAAGACTGACTCTGTCTTTGGTAAATCCGAAAAATTTTGACCACGGGGACTGTGACTGGGACTGGCTCTGGATGCCTGGCTTTCTGGATCCCAAGTTCAGAGAATTCCATCACCAAGGAAGTGAGGTGAGGTCACTTCCTTCAGGAACTGAATGAGGTCCATACCTTGGCAACCACTTTGTCCTAACAGTTGCTTCCAAGGGTCCCATGAGATGGAGGCTGCACCTACTTACTCTGATATTTTCACAAGTTAGAATGGTATAAAACCATAGGCACCCAGAAACAGCTCTCCACACAGGCCTGGTTTGCTGCATCTTCTTTACATTATGAAGAGAGAGGCTGATTCTGACACAACCCTTCATCCTGACCAGGTTGTTTGCAATGAAAGATGACTTTTGCTCTCTGAGGTCCTTAATAGCTGCCTACATCTTCTCCAGGGATCATATTTAATGACCTTTGAGGTTCTCAGCAGGTGAAAGATCCCTTAATTTCTGTCTTGTAAGACCAACTCTGTCCCTGCTCTTCTGTAAAGTTAGATTGAGGGAAGAGTGTATGGTTAGGGTTAATAACATGTTCAATCTGTGTTAGGAACTATTCTGCTGGATGAATAATGTTATTGGGAACCTACGATATTTATAAGAATATGTAGGTGAAATATATGTATGAAAACAGAAATCTAAGATTTGAAACCCTGAAGGGCATTGGGCCCTTCATTGGTATACTTAGTGTTGACTTACTTTCTGCACAGATGTCTCAGATAAATCCATATACAACGGCATAGGACCTTGTACATTGGATGATTGAATGTGGAAGAGAACATCCAGTCAAAAAGGGATAGTAGGTAAGATTAGGAAGATAGTTGGTAGGTTTTGGAAGGAGAGTGAGTATAGGATTTGGAAAAAGAAAAACTTCTTTAGCAATAGGGTTTCTGTTAGAGGGTGAAGGTAAATGTCAGCACATATGAAGATTCAGTCACAATGATGAACTTTGGAAAATATGTAGGAAATCAGATAATAATAGAGACATTACAAAATCAGGGAAAGTACAAAGTGAGTGATAGGATTAGACATTTTGAACAGGGTTGAGTTTGAATATATAATCTTAGGAAGAAACAAATATGTAGTCACCAATAGGATTGACATTTGAGAGCATTAGGCAATGTGGACATGGATGTTTTTAGTAATCACTGTTCACTTTCCTTTTAGGCTTTGGTACAATCATAAGTGTAACCTTTGCATTTTGTGTCCAGAATATTACTGTGATAAAATGTATATGTAGATCGCGTGACATTAGTATTTCTTCCAGCATTTCTGGGAGCAATGTTTTGAAGTCCTATAAATTAGTATTGGTGTTACAAAGAGGTGTACACTGTGTCTATGAATATAGAGATAGTGCATGAATAGACCACATTGTGAATCAATAATATAACTGGTCCCACTTTAAATAATAGATTGAATTCGTATCTGAAAATATATAAGAAATCTTATATCGATATACCATCATTCATTCCAACCAGCAATACATCTAATGGTAATATTAGGGTTATGGTTTATCACGAAGTGTCTTTGAGTTTTGCTTCAAAAGTGATCATGGAAATCGAAAATAATGTGTTTGGAAAGAAGTCTCATGAAAAGACCCATCAAAAACATGGAGGAATACATGTGTTCTGTAGAATAAAGTGATTGAAAGTGAACAAAATGCCTATAAATTTGCAAACTTTTGGATGAAATATATTTGCTATGATGAGCATAAACTGAAGAAATAGTAATGTACCAGTGTTGAATAAAATAAATGTCAAAATGCACAACATGTCCCATAGGAATCTACTTGTATTGATGTTAAACTGGTTCAGTTACTGTGGAAATATTAGGATTTGTATGCACCTTTCACTGAAGATAGTTTTCAGTACTAGGAAACAAATATATATTTCAGGTGAATGAATAATTTTGAGAATACTCTTGTGAAAATTTGATTATAAATACACATACTTGAATATGAATGAGTTTAGGGAGTGTATAACAAGACATATATTTCATATTTTGAAAAATCTGGAGAGTGTGTATATATATATATATATACATACACAAACACACAGACACTAAAAATAGCATAATATATTCCAATTGAAATTCACCATGAAATATATGTCATCTACAGATCCAAATGTATTTATTTTATTGAATATGGATTTATGTATAATGTTGTTAAACAAGGAAGCTCACTCATAGATTGAATTTTCAGTTCCAACAGCTTTTAGGAGGAGTGATCTCTTACAATTTGTATCTGCCAAGTCAGTCACCTCACAAGAATGTACGTGTGGTATCAGGTAAGATTCTATAATTGCATGTAAAAATACATGTGCTGAATAGGATACAGAGAAAGGGATGCCTTGACATTACAATCACGGAGACTAAGGCACAATTAGAGGAGAAGAGTTAGAAAATCTGTGAATAAATATCTGGAATGGAATATACTCAAGAGTTCACAACCTTGAAGACGGAAGAGGAGATTTCAAAAGTAAGGGACAGGGAAAACAGTCCACAAACATGGAGCTCTGGTTCCCTAAATCCTTCTTGAGAAACTCACTCTGAGTTTGGGCACTTGAAATATATGTTGTTGTCGGGAGATTTAGCTTCCATTGTAGTGAGACAATCAAAGCTGTGTCTGCATCTATGTTACCTCGAGGACATGATTTCTTATTTTCCACTGAATATGTGGCAGCAGTGCTGAATTTTCTTTACTAGGTAAACTGTGGCAACTGGGGGATAAGTGTATCCACATGTGGACTGTGAGGCCATTTGGTCATCCTCCACTTTTCGTCGTGTTTCTTGCTGCTGCACTGGGATTTTGGTATTTGCTTCATGATATACAAAGAATTCAACTGTTACCCGGTGCGTGAGTGAGTTCTGTCACTTTTGGTAGGTCAGGGTCTGCAGGAGAATGCACCAACCAGGCTTATATCCCACATGACTTGCCCCCTTGACCATAGCAATCTGATTCTAAACATTGCCCTGAATCCTGTCCATATAACAAGATGCCTTTACATACAAGGGTCTGCTGGCTGCACCATGTCAGTCACAAGCCATTTGGAAGCCAATGGAAGATCCACATGGCCCAACCACAGTTGTTTTACTGCACACCTGCCCAGCACTGCTGTAGGCCCACCTCTCAGCAGGCTCCAACTTCCTGGTATCTCTGTTCTGAACCATTTTTATGAAAACCAGTCAATCAAAGCACTGTCTTGTAATCTCATGATCAGCCACAGGATATCCAAAGATTCTCCAGTGCCACCTGGTCATGGGAAGTTTAAAAATTTCTTGGTATTTATCTACCCATTTTTCAAGGTTGAAGTTGGAGGCACTGTGTGTTTCATTTCATTCTGGAACTATTAAATGGTTAGGAAGCTCATTTCAATGAAATCTCTGCAGAAGTCTCACAGGCAAGGCTTCCCAAACAGTGGCCAAATGATCACATGAATCCAGGCCCATTGGGATCTACATTGTGACATCCATGTGTGTTTTGACTCTCATATGTGGCTGCCAAGTCTTTCAGAATAAAATCATGTGGTAACCTGGCTGAGATTCCCAGTGCTCGGTGAACAGCCACCCTGGGCCTAGATCTCATTTTACAAGGGTGATTCTCATGTGAATCCTCCTAAAATTCCAACACAATTCATGGCAATACGTGTCTGAGGTGAGGTCCACAACTCAGTCTCTAAGGGGAATCACAACAGAGTTAAAGCCAAGGTGGACCCAGTCATCTATTCCAACGGCCACACATGACCACAATTAAAACCAAAACACTCCCACATGGCCCTCATCTTCTTCCATATGGACACTCATCATTACCTCTGGCTTGAGGTTTCCATGAGGGGCACAGCCAAAGACAGTGTCCAAAATAACCTCCATTGCCCCTCATTTGCCTAAAGTCAGGGTGTCCTGGACACTCGTCCGGGGAACCAGGAGTGATCAAATAGGCCTGCTATTAATATTGCTTTGCTCCTCCAATTTGAGGCCTACTGACTGTCGGGAATAGATTCTTTATGTGATTTGGATTCTGGAGAAAACCCAAGCACCTATGGGATAGCCTCTAAAGGGCTTTGAAGAACTCATTTGATCCAAAGGTTCCTATTCTCACTTGATGGAGGTCAGGAACCTTACAGGGGAAGGCGAGAGACTTCTTCTATAATGACTGCTCTTTTGGCCAATTTAGTTTTGGATGCAAACATGGGATTTTCTTTACATCCATCATGTGCTGAGAATCTAAGCCAAAGCCTAACACAGGACCTAGAGCCTGATTCAGACATATCCCTTTCCAATGCAATTAAGCAAAGAGTCACAGGTGATGTCCATTGATTTCCATTTGAAAACTGTTTTCTTTAGGCTTCCCAAAGGGGTGGCCAGAGGCAAAGACCTTCCTGACATTGAGGGCAACAGAACAATAGGTAACCAAAGCAGTATTTCTCCACTGAGACTTTCCTGATTACACTGATATCCGAGTTTTCTGAGTTGCTCGCCATTCCCTTCACCTATCCAGTACATGGCCATGTCACAGAGCTTGGTGGTGGTATACATCTTGGACACAAAACCATGAGCCTATTCTGGAAAGTGGCCAGAATTCAGAAAGAAAACAGGAACTTAGGAAGATATCAGGGGTTGCCCATCAATAATGCAAGCCACAGTCCATTCATAAATGGGAAGTATGAATCCGGGGAAGCTTTCTACTAGACAGGACACATCCATTGAAGCATTCTCTTTTCTAGTGTCTACAACCCCTGACACAGTGGGATACACAGACCTAGAAACACTCGCCTTTTCAAATGACTTACTAGAATCAATTAACTCCAAACAAAACAAACTGCCTTTCTTACCTATTCTCAGAACATGAGACAAAACCACAAACACACACCCACACCCACAAATGCACCTCCTTCCCCCAAGTAGGTCTGTGACTATCCGCAGTGTCCTCTGACTGGTGGGCCATACTATGTTTTCATGAAATGGCCTGTTCTGTCTCAGATCTGTTCTCCTTGTCCAACTCTGTGAAGTTGACAGGAGCCAGCGGTGAGCCACAACCTGGTTTCTCAGGAAAGGGCCCTCTTCAGAGCTTTACTGGCATTTGGCCATCCTCACATCAGTAGGTACCAAGAAAGACTGACTCTGTCCTTGGTAAATCCAAACAAGTGAGATCACTGGGACTGGGACTGGGACTGGCTGTGGGTGCCTGGCTTTCTGGACCACATGTTCAGAGATTTCGAACACCAAGGAAGTGAGGTGAGGTCACTTCCTTCAGGAACTGAATGAGGTCACTGCCTTGGCAAACACATTGTCCTAATTGTTGCTTCCAAGGCCCCATGAGATGGAAACTGCCCCTACTTCCTGTGACACTTTCACAAGTTAGAATGTTATATCATCCATAGGCATTCCAGAGCAGCTCTCCACACTGGCCTGTTTTGGTCCATCTTCTCTACATTAAGAAGAGGAGGCAGATTTAGACACAACCCTTCATCCTGACCAGGTTGTTGGCCATGGAAGGTGACTCTTACTCTCTCAGGTCCTTCATAGCTGCCTACATCTTCTACAGGGATCATTTCAGCATGGACGTTTGAGGTTCTCAGCGGGTGGAAGATCCCCTAAATTCCTGTATTGTAAGACCAACTCTTTCCCTGCTCTTCTGTAAAGTTAGATTGAGGGAACAGTGTATGGTTAGGGTTAATAACATGTTCGATTTGGGTTAGGAATTGTTCTGCTGTATGAATAATGTTATTGGGAACCTGCGATATTTATAAGACTATAGAAGTGAAATATAAGTATGAAAACAGAAATGTTCTAAGGTTGTATGGTAATTCTAGGCTTAAAATAAAAACATGTTGGAGATTTATGTGTATCATTTGTGTTGTATAATTGGACTTGTTATCAAAAAGATATGTACAGTTACATGTTACTTTTTACACTTAGATAAAATTTAAAAGTATTTTTAAGTTAATGAGAGCCTAATCTCTGTGAAGGTTTTATTGTAAAACACAAAGGTAAAATGCCCATTCATTTCCATGTGAAAACTGTTTTCTTCAGGCTTCAGGAAGGAGTAGCCTGAGGAAAAGATGTTCCTGATATTCAGGGCAACATAACAATAGGTAATCAAAAGGCCCAAAGCAGGGTTTCTCCACTGAGACTTTACTGGTCACACTGATATCAGAGTTTTCTGAGATGCATTCCCTTCAGCTATCCAGTACATGGCCATGTCACAGAGCTTGGAAGTTTTACATATCTTGTACACAAAACTATGAGCCTATTTTGGAGAGTGGCCAGAATTCAGGAAGGATACAGGAACGTAAGAAAATAATAGGTGTTGCCCAATGATAAGGCAAGCCACAGTCCATTTATAAAATGGGCAGGATGAATGCTTGGAAGTTTTCTTTTTGACAGGACACACCCATTGAGGCATTCTCTTTTCTAATGTCTACAACCATGGACACAGTGGGATACACAGACATAGAAACACTCGCCTTGTCAAAGGACTAACTAGAAACAGTTCACTCCAAACCAAACAAACCCCCTTTCCTAACTATTCTCAGAACATGAGAAAAAACCACAAACCCACTCAAACACCCACGAAGTCACCTCCTTCCCCCAAGTAGGTCTGAAACTATCCAGAGTGTCCTCTGACTGGAGGGCAATACTATGTTCCCCAGAAATGGCCTGTCCTGTCTCAGATCTGGTCTCCTGGGTCAACTCTGTGAAGTTGTCAGGAGACAGCAGTGAGCCTCTAACTTCTTTCTCTGGAAGGGCCCCTCTTCAGAACTTTCCTGGCATTTGGCCATCCTCACATCACTAGGTACCACAAAAGACTGACTCTGTCCTTGGTAAATCCAAACAAGTGAGACCACTGTGACTGGAGCTTGGACTGGGTCTGGATGCCTGGCTTCCTGGAACCCAAATTCGGAGAGTTCCATCAACAAAGATGTGAGGTGAGGTCACTTCCTTCAGGAACTGAATGTGGTCACTGCATTTGCAACCACTTTGTCCTAACATTTGCTTCCTAGGGTCTCATAATATGGAGGATGCCCCTACTTCCTGTGACACTTTCACAAGTTCGAATGGTATAGAAACAATAGGCACCTGGGAACAGCTCTCCACACAGGCCTAGTTTGGTCAATCTTCCCTACATTAAGAAGAGAGAGGATGATTCAGACACATGCTTTTAACCTGACCGGGTTGTTTGCCATGGAAGATGACGTTTGCTCTCTCAGGCCTTTCATAGCTGCTTGCATCTTCTCCAGGGATCATATCTGCATGGACCTTTGAGGTTGTCAACAGGTGGAAGGTCCCCTACACCCCTGTATTGTAAGACCAACTCTGTCCCTGCTCTTCTGTAAAGTTGGATTGAGGGAAAAGTGTATAGTTAGGATTAATAACATTTTCGATTTGTGGTAGGAATCATTCTGTTGGATGAATAATGGTATTGGGAACCTGCAATATTTATAAGAATATACAGGTGAAATGTAATTATGAAAACTGAAATCTAGGTAAGATTTGAAGACCAGAAAGGCATTGGGCCCATGATTGGGATACTTATCTTTGAATTATGTTCTGCACAGATGTCTCAGATAAATCAATATACAATGGCATAGGACCTTGTACCTTGGATGATTGATTGTTGAAGAGTTCATCCAGTCAAAAAGGGATAGTCGGTAGGATTAGGTAGATAGTCGGTAGGTTTAGAAAAAAGAGTGAGTATAGTATTTGGACAAAAAGTTCTTTAGCAATAGGGTTTCGGATAAAGAGTGAATGTAAATGTCAGCACATGTGAAGAATCAGTCACTATGATGAACTGGGGAAAATATGTAGGAAAAGAGATATCAATAGAGACATTAGGAAATCAGACAAAATATAAAGTGAGTGATAGGATTAGACATTTTCAACATGGTTGAGGTTGAATATATAATATTGGGAAGAAACAAATATGTACTCACCAATAGGATTGACATTTGAGAGAATTAGGCATCCAAGACATGGATGTTTTTAGTAATCCATGTTCACTTTCCATTTAGGCTTTGGGACAATCCTAAGTGTGACCTTTGCATTTTGTGTCCAGAATATTACTGTGATAAAATGTATATGTAGATCAGTTGACATGAGTCTTTCTTCCACCATTTCTGTGAAATTTTGAAGATATACAAATTATTATTGAGGGTACACAGAGGTGTACCCTGTGTCTATCAATATAGAGACAATGCATGAATAGACCATACTGTGAATAAATAATATAACTGGTTCCACTTTAAACAATGGATTGAATTGATATTTGAAAGTATACAAGAAATCTTATATTGATATACAATCATTCATTCCCACCAGTTTTACATCTAATGGTAATATTAGGTTTACAGTTTATCATGACGGGTGTGTGAGTTTTGCTTCAAAAATGATAATGGAAATCAAAAATAATGTCTTTGGAAAAAAGTCTCATGAAAGGAGCAGTCAAGAAACGTGGAGGAATACATGTGTTCTGAAGCAGGAAGTGATTGAAAGTAAAACAAATGCGTATAAATTTGCTAAATTGTGAATGAAATATACATACTATGATGTGCATAAACTGGACAAATAGTAATGTACCAGTGTTGAATAAAAATGAACGTCAAAATACAATTATATCCCATAGGAATCTTCTTGCATTTATGTTAAACTGGGTCAGTTACTGTAGAAATATTAGAATTTTTTTTGGTGTTATAATACAATTTATTTTAGCACTAGCATGCCACAGAATGTCGAGGAAAGAGCAATGGATTTTTAGTTATCGCACTAGTAATCTATCATTAAATGACTATTTTGGGGAGTCTAGAAATTACATAAGGCTATGTAATATTTTTTTAATTTAGCATTCATAAAAACTTAGAATTTTGGTAATATTTCTACTTTTTTATTTTTTTTTTTATTTTTTCAGTTGTTGATCGACCTCATTTTATTTATTTATATGTGGTGGTGAGAATATAACCCAGTGCCTCACACATGCTAGCCAAGCATGTTACCACTGAGCCAGACACCCAGACCCTCCACATTTATCTTATAATCAAACACTCCTCTCCCTCTTCTTTACTCACTTTCTTCCTCATTTTCCCCCTTCTCTCTCTTCCTTTTTCATTTTCCCTCCATAGGAGTTTTTCTCTCATGTCATTACAAACAGTAATATGCTATGAAATTTACATTTAAGAATTTTTTTATAGTCATTCTTTTTTCTTGAGAAAATTTAATAATTATAATAACCTATAGATATATTACAATACATTTATTATACATATGTATCTATATTCATGCATATGTATTACATATGATATATATACATATATATTTAAAAGTACTTTGATTAGCCTGTTAGAAATAATATAGACTAAGTCTTTCTTAATTTTCAAGTCTTCTAGAATTAACTGCTTACAGTGAAAATCAAATAAACCTATTTAAGTAAACAGGTATCATTCTTATTTATCAATACTTATCATTTAAGTTTTTATATTACATTAAGCTGTGATATGGCATATTAACTCTTATGAATTAGTGAAATTTTATTTGAACAACCTTTTATTTAAGGACCATATGCACTGACATTTTAAATGGCTTTCTTGTGATTTTAATTTCTATCAATTGCATATTTATTGCCAAATACTTATTTTATTAATTTTCATATTCATGATTGACATAAAGTCAATTGTTTAATTCTTCTTGTAAGTAGTTACTTATTACAGTAATAATTCTACATCTTTATAAGAAAAATGGTACAAAGGTATTTTCATGCAAAATTAAGAATAATTGCATGCTCTAAATTTTTCATTGTTGATACATATAATAAAGAGCTTTTGATGAGTCTCTTCCCCAGTAAAACATAAAATGCAAAGATATAGTTGGGTATGTATGTCCAAATAAAGATAAGGAAAAATACACATTTTCAGCTACAAACTATCAAATAAAAGATGAAAAGAACAATCCAACACATTGCACGAACTTGTCAGATGAGGTAGCCTAAGACTAGACCTGGTCCATGACAAAATATTCACGAAAAAAAATGAAATATGAAAAATATAGGAAATGATATGAATTTTTCATGAAGGTAGGTGGATTATCCTTTAATCTCAATATATGTTCATTTTCAAAAGCCAGTTTTCCGGTAAAATAAATTTGTGATATTTACAACTACACAAAACAAACTTTCTGCTTATCAAAATGAATGCATCTCAACTCGTTTTTAGCTGATTTCTTCCCACTCAATTTTAAACCTTTGTTTATTTATTTTTATTGGTTTTTCAAAACATTACAAAGCTCATGATATATCATCTTTCATACATTTGACTGAAATGGGTTATGAACTCCCAATTTTCCCCAAATACGAATTGCAGAATCACATCAGTTACACATTCACATTTTTACATAATGTCATATTAGTGACTGTTGTCCTCTGCTACCTTTATTATCCCCTACTATCCCCCCTCCCCTTTCATCCTATCTTCCCTCTCTTCCTCATCTGCTTTTTCACTTCTCTCTCTTGTTCCCGCCTTTCCCCTCACAACGTCTTATATGTAATTTTGTGTAACAATGAGGGTCTCCTACCATTTCCATATGCTTTCCCTTCTCTCTCCCTTTCTCTCTCCCACTTGTCTTTGTTTAATATTAATCTTTTCCTCATGCTCTTCCTCCCTGTTCTATTCTTAGTTACCCTATTTTTATCAAAGCAGACTTTTGGCATTTGTTTTTTTAAGGATTGGCTAGCTTCTCTTAGCATAATCTGCTCTAATGCCATCCATTTCCCTGCAAATTCTATGATTTTGTCATTTTTTAGTGCTGCATCCATCGTGTATAGATGCCACATTTTTTTTATCCATTCATCTATTGAATTGCATCTAGGTTGGTTACACAGTCTAGCTATTGTGAATTGTGCCACTATGATCATTGATGTGGCAGTATCCCTTTAGTACACTCTTTAAGATCCTCAGGGAATAGTCCGAGAAGGGCGATAGCTGGTTCAAATGGTGGATCCATTCCTAGCTTTCCCAGGAATCCCCATACTGCTTTCCATGTTGGCCTCACCAATTTGCAGTCCCACCAGCGGTGTACAAGTGTCCCCTTTTCCCCACATCCTCGTAAACACTTGTTGTTGTTTGACTTCATAATGGCTGCCAATCATACTGGAGTGAGATGGTATCTTAGGGTGGGTTTGATTTGCATTTCTCTGACTGCTAGATATGGTGAGCATTTTTTCATGTACTTGTTGATTGATTGTATGTCCTCCTCGGTGAAGTGTCTTTTCAGGTCCTTGACCCATTTGTTGATTAGGTTATTTGTTATCTTATTGATAATTTTTTTGAATTCTTTGTATATTCTGGATATTAGGGGTCTATCTGAAGTGTGAGGGGTAAAAATTTGTTCCCAGGATGTAGGCTCTCTATTTACTTCCCTTTTTGTTTCTCTTGCAGAGAAAAAAAACTTTTTAGTATAAGTAAGTCTCATTTTTTTATTCTTGTTAAGAACTCTTGGGCTATGGGCGTCCTATTAAGAAATTTGGACCCCGACCCCACAGTATGTAGATCGTAGCCAACTTTTTCTTCTATGAAACGCAGTGTCTCTGATTTTATATCTAGATCCTTGATCCATTTTGAGTTAAATTTTGTGCATGGCGAGAGAACGGGATTCAGTTTCATTTTGTTGCATATGGATTTCCAATTTTCCCAGCACCATTTGTTGAAGATGCTATCCTTCCTCCACTGCATGCTTTTAGCCCCTTTATCAAATATAAGAAAGTTGTAATTTTATGGATTGGTTTCTGTGTCCTCTCTTCTGTACCACTGGTCCACCTGCATTTTTCGGTACCAGTTCCATGCTGTTTTTGTTACTATTGCTTTGTAGTACAGTTTGAACTCTGGTATCGCTATACCTCCAGATTCACACTTCCTGCTTAGAGTTGCTTTTGCTATTCTGGGTCTTTTATTTTTCGATATGAATTTCATGATTGATTTATCTATTTCTACAAGAAATGCCGTTGGAATTTTGATTGGCATTGCATTAAACCTGTAGAGAACTTTGCGTAATATTGCCATTTTTATGATGTTAGTTCTGCCTATTCATGAACAGGGCACATGTTTCCATCTTCTGACATCTTCTTCTATTTCTCTCTTTAGATTTCTGTAGTTTTCATTATATAAATCTTTCACCTCTTTTGTTAGGTTGATTCCCAAGTATCTTATTTTATTTGAGGATGTTGTGAATAGAGTGGTTTTCCTCATTTCCATTTCAGAAGTTTTTTTCTGTTATACAAGAATGCATTTGATTTATGCGTGTTAATTATATATCCTGCCACTTTTCTGAATTCATTTATTAACTTTAGCCATTTCTTTGTAGACATTTTTGTGTCTGTTAAATATATTATCATGTCATCTGCAAATAGTGATACTTTAAATTCTTCTTTTCCTATTTTTATGCCTTTAATTTCTTTTGTCTGTTTAATTGCTCTGGCTAGTATTTCAAGAACTAAATTGAATAGAAGTGGTGATAGAGGGCATCCCTGTCTTGTTCCAGATTTTAGAAGGAATGCCTTCAGGTTTTTCTCCATTTAGGATGATGCTAGCCTGAGGTTTAGCATATATAGCTTTTACAATGTTGAGGTAAGTTCCTGTTATCCCTAGTTTTTATAGAGTTTTGAACATAAATGGATGCAGAACTTTGTCAAATGCTTTTCTGCATCTATCGAGATGATCATATAGTTCTTGTCTTTAAGTCTATTGATGTGGTGAATGGCATTTATTGATTTTCGTATATTGAACCATCCTTGCATCACAGGGATGAATCCTCCTTGATGATGGTGCACAATTATTTTGATATGCTTTTGTACTCGATTTGTCAGAATTTTATTGAGAGTTTTTGCATCCAAGTTCATTAGAGAAATTGGTCTGTAGTATTCTTTCTTTGAAGTGTCTTTGTCTGGTTTCGGGATCAGGGTGATGTTGGCCTCATAGAATGAATTTGGAAGAGCTCCTTCTTTTTCTATTTCTTGAAAAAGCTTGAAAAATATTGATTTTAATTCTTCCTTGAAGGTTTTGTAGAAATCTGCTGTATTCCCATCCGGTCCAGGGCTTTTTTTGGGTTGGCAGTCTTTTGATTGCTTCTTCTATGTCTTCCTTTGTTATTGGCCTGTTTAAATTGTTTGTGTCTTCCTGACTCAATCTGGGCAGATCGTATGACTTAAGAAATTTATCAATATCTTCACAATATTCTATTTTATTGGAATATAGTGTTTCAAAATACTTTCTAATTATCTTCTATATTTCTGTAGTGTCTGTTGTGATATTGCCTTTTTTATCCCACATGTTAGTAATTTGAATTCTCTTTCTTCTTCTCTTCCTTAGCGTGGCTAAGGGCCTGTTGATCTTATTTATTTTTTCAAAGAACCAACTTTTAGTTTTATCAATTTTTTCAACTTTTTTTTTTGTTTTAATTTCGTTGATTTCTGCTCTAAATTTAATTATTTCTTGTCTTCTACTACATTTGCTGTTGTTTTGCTCTTCCTTTTCTAGGTTTTTGTGGTGTAGTTTAAGTTCATTTATTTGTTGTTTTTTTTTTTTTTTCTTTTTTTGAGGAAAGAACTCCAAGAAATGAATTTCCCTCTTAAAACTGCTTTCATTGTGTCCCATAGATTCCGGTATGTTGTGTCTGTATTGTCATTTGTCTCTAAGAATTTTTTATCTCCTTCTTTATATCTTCTGTAACCCATTGGTCATTCACTAGCATGTTGTTCATTTTCCATGTGATGTAGGATTTTTCCTTCCTTCTTTTCTCATTGATATCCAGTTTCATTCCATTATGATCAGATATGGTGCACGGTATAATCTCCATGCCTTTATATTTACTAAGAATTGCCCTATGGCATAATATATGGTGTATCTTTGAGTAGGATCCATGTGCTGCTGAGAAGAACATGTATCCACTTGATGATGGTTGATACATTCTATATATGTCGGTTAAGTCTAGGTTATTGATTGTGCTGTTGAGTTCTATAGTTTCTTTATTCGGTTTTTGTCTAGAGGATCTCTCTAATGCCGAGAGTGGTGTGTTGAAGTCACCCATAATTATTGTGTTGTAGTCTATTTGACTCTTGAACTTGAGGAGAGTTTGTTTTATGAATGTTGCACCTCCATTGCTTGGTGCATACAAATTGATAATTGTTTTTTTCTTGTTGGTGGATGATTCCTTTTAACAGAATATAGTGTCATTCTTTATCCCTTTTGATTAACTTAGGTTTGAAGTTGATATTATTCCATATGAGTATGGCAAATCCTTCTTGCTTCCGAGGGCCATGTGAGTGTTATGATTTTTCCCAACCTTTTACCTTCAGCCTGTGTATGTCTTTTCCTATCATATGAGTCTCCTGAAGGCAGAATATTGTTGGATTTGTTTTTTTGATGCAGGTTACTAGCACATGTCTGTTGATTAGTGAATTTAGGCCATTAACATTTAAGGTTACAATTGAAATATGATTTGTACTTCCAGTCATGTTTATTTATTTATTATATTTTAGTTTGGATAGTTTTTACTTTTTTGGTTACTTTCCTCCCGCTTTACTGAGATACTTCCCACTGTTAGTTTTGGGCACTATTTTTTAACTCTTCTTCTTGTAGTATTTTGCACAAAATGCTTTGCAGTGCTGGTTTTCTGGCTGAGAATTGTTTTAGCTTTTGTTTATCGTGAAAGACTTTAATTTCATTGTCAAATCTGAAGCTTAACTTTGCTTTAAATGGTATTCTTGGTTGGAATTCTTTTTTTTTTCAGCATTTGAATTACATTGTTCCAGGATATTCTCACTTTCAAAGAATGTGATGAAAAATCAGTTGTTAACCTAATTGGTTTACCCCTGAATGTAATCTGCCTCCTTTCTCTTATAGCTTTTAATATTCTCTCCTTGTTCTGTATGTTGGCTATCTTCATAATTATATATCTTGGAGTTGGTCTATTTTGGTTTTGAATGTTTGGGGTCCTGTAGGCTTCCAGGAATTGGCAATCCAATCCATCATTCATCTCTGGGAAGTTTTATAGAATTATTTCATTTAATATGTTGTCCATTCCTTTGGTTTGAATCTCTATGCCTTCTTCTATCCTGATGACTCTTAAATTTGTTTTTTGTTTTTTTATGACATCCCATATCTTTTGAATAAATTCCTGGTGGGATTTAAGCATCTTTTCTGTGTTTACTCAATTCTTTTCAAGTTGATAAACTTTGTCTTCATTATCTGATGTTCTGACTTCTACTTGATCTAGTCTATTTGTAATATTCTCGTTTGAGTTTTTAATTTGGTTTATATTTTCCTGCATTTCTAGGATTACTGTTTAATATTTTTTTTAAGATCTCTATCTCCTGGTAATGCTCATTCTTTGCCATTTGAATTTGTTTGTTTAATTCATTTTCAAAATATACTTTTTTTGCTTGGACTTGCTGCCTCATGTCTTCTCTAATATTCCTTTCCATCTGAGTTCGGTATGCCTTGAGTTCTTTCCCTATCCCTGTTTCTGATGCTTCAAGGTCCTCCTGTAGATTTAAGTTGTCCTGCATTGTTTGTACTCCTTTTTTGCCCTTGTTTTTTCATGATGTTCACGTTACTTTCCAGCTCTATTTGATTGCTGTGTTTCTGCTTTATTCTTTAGATTTGTTTTGGTGTTGTATATCTCTGTTGTCTCTCCTTTGTGTTGGTAAACTATGCCTGCTAAAGTGGATTCCGCTTGGAAGTAATTCCGAAGGCCGAGCTCCAGTGATGTCACCTCTCTGCTTTGGCCGGCCCCAGGCTCCTTGCCGAGGTGTCCGAATTGGGGGGTGGGACTTGACTGTCTCTGGTTTGTTTCAGCTCTGGGTCACTGGCAGGCGGGCGGTCTCCAGCCACCCAATTGCGCGGTTGGTCGCCAGCGGGCAGGCGGTCTCCAGCCGCCCAGTCACGCGGGCAGCAGGTGGGCTGTCGCCATTGGGTTGGCAATCTCTAGCCACGCAGTCTCACGCTCGGTTGCCGGCGGGCGGGAATTCCTCAGCCCCCCAGTCACTCAGGCAGTGGGTGGAATGTCACGTGCAGGCCTGCGGTCTCCAGCCACCCAGTCACAAGGGCCTGCCTTCTAGTCCTTTGGTTTCTCCTGCTTGTCCTGGTTTCTTTTTCTAGACCAGATTTCCCCTGAGTGATGCCTCTCGGCAGTTCAAACTGTACTCTGTGCCTGCCGTTTGTTGGGTGTGGAGGGTGTCTTTTGGGAACCCAGACACTCTATTGTTTTGATTTTTTCCGCTTGCCCCTCCCCCAGCACTGGCTATACACGTTTCGTTATGGCCACTGATGGTAGGGGGAGTCGAAAGTCAGGTGTCTCTAGTTTTTCTTGCGTCTTTATGCAGGCTTGCTCTGATTAACCCTCCCCCGGAAAGCCTAGGAGACATTTTATGTGAATTCCCCGCTCGTATGAGAGATGAGCTGAGTAACACACATCTGTTTTATTGTTGCAGTCTATTGGAGAGGGGCGGTGGTTACTTCAGATCTCAAAGATGGTGGCCGCTGGTTTCCTTGGTGGAGTTTCTTTTGTGGGGGATAGAACTATACCACTTTCTTCCCTGTCTGAATTCCCAAACTCAGCCCGGGGATCAGTGGGAGCTCAGCCGGCAGGATTCCACAGAATCCGCAGCAACATTTCTCCCTGCTTCAGGTCACTTCTCGGTGGTGCCCCGCCATCTGAAACAGCAGGCCTGGCAGCATGATTCAATCAGCCCGGATCTCTGATTGCACAGTTGGCTATTGGGAACCCCGGCACTCTATTGTTTTGATTTTTTTTTTCCGCTTGCCCCTCTCTCAGCGCTGGCTAGACAGGTTTTTTTCACCACTGATGGGAGGGGGAGTTGAAAGTCAGGTACCTCTAGTTTTCCCCTGTCTTTATGCAGGCTCCCTCTGATAATCTCTCCCCCAGAAAGCCGAGGAGAGATTTGATGCAAATTCCCCGAAGTATGGGAAATGAGCTGAGTAACAGCACCTGTTTTATTGTTGCAATCTGTAGGGGAGTGGCTGTCGTTACTTCAGCTCACCAAGATGGTGGCCGTTGGTTTCCTTCGTGGAGTTTCTATTGTGGGGGTTAGAACTGTACCACTTTCTTCCCCATCTGAAACCCTGAACTCAGCCCAGGGCTCAGTGAGTACTCTACTGGCAGAATTCCACAGAATCTGCATCAACGTTTCTCCGTGATTATTGATCGCATCTCGGTGGTGCCCTGCTGTCTGTAGCCACTGGACGGGTCGCGCGGATCAGTCAGACAGGATCTCCGGTCGCAGAGTTGGCTCATGTTTGAGACTCATTTACCGGACCTCAGTGCTAGAAATCCTTCTTCTAGGTTTCAGTGCACCCCCATTTTGCTGTAAGTTCCTAACAAGATAGTTTTTTGTCGTTCTTATTCGTTAGTCACCTGCGCAGTGGCGCGGTACACTGGGTATGATGCTCTCTATTCGCGGCCATCTTGCAATGTCAAAATATTATGATTTGTATGCACCATTCACTGAAGTTAGTTTTCAGTATTAGGAAACAAATATGTATTTCAGGTGGATGAATATTTCTGAGAATAATCTTGTGAAAAGTTCATTATAAATCCTCATACATGAATATGAATAATTTTTGGAAGTGTATAATAAGACACATATATTTCATATTTTGAAAAACCGGGAGAGTATATATATATATATACACACACACACAAACACACACACCGAGACATTAAAAAGTAGCAATATATATGCCAATCGAAATTCATCATTAAATATATAACATCCACTTATCCAAAAATATACATTTTACTGAAAATGGATTTATGCATAATGTTGGTCAACTAGGAAGCTCACCCATAGGTTGAATTTTCTGTTCCAACAGAGGTTAGGAGGAGTGATCTCTTCCCACAATTTTTATCTGCCATGTCAGCCACCTCAGAAGAATGTACATGTGATACCAGGTAGGATTCTATTTGTGCATATAAAAATACATGTGCTTAATAGGCTACAGAAAAAGGGAGAGAGGAATTCACATATTTGTTAATTTTAAAAACACATGGAGAACTATGTCAATAAACATTAACTATATTTATAACTCCTACACAATATAATGCAAAAGGTATGTCCAACTACATACCATGCCTTCTCTGAATTGCTGGTATTTGTATTCTGTTTGGGTTACTATTCTCCATCATATAAGGATTAGTAGTCAGAGTCTAGTAGGGTATGGGTTAGTGTCAGAGATTCAATATTTCAAATGGAAAATAGGAAAGTAAACCCAATGTGTTTGCAAATATGTGCTACACAAAAATCTTCCCACTCACATTAAAAACAATCCCTTGATATTACCCTCACTGGAAGAAATACACAATTAGAGGATAAGAGTTAGAAAATCTGTGAATACATACCCGGAATGGAATATGCTGAGGAGTTCACAACCTTGGAGGTGGTAGATGAGTTTCCAAAAGTAAAAGACAAGGTAAACACTCCACAACATGGAGCTCTGCAGGCCTAAAGACTTCTTGAGATACTGCCTATGAGTTGGGACACTTAAAATGTATGTTGTTGTCGGTAGCTTTAGCATCCTATGTAGTGAGACCATCAAAACTGGGTCAACATCTATGTGACCTGGAGGACATGGTATCTTATTTTCCAATTAAAATGAGGCAGCAGTGCTGAATTCTCACTTTGTGGGTAAACTGTGGCAACTGGGGGATAAGTGTCTCTCCGTGTGGACTGTGAAGCCATTTGGTCATACTCTACTTTTCGTGGTGATTCTTGCTGCTGCACTGGGAGTTTGGTATTGGCTTAATGAAATACAAGGAGTTCAACTGGGACACAGTGCTGGAGGGAGTTCTGTCACGTGTGGTGGGACAGGGTCTCCAGGAGAATGCACCAACCAGGCTTATGTCCAACATAGCTTGCCCCCTTGACCATATCAACCTGATTCTGAACATTGCCCAGAAACCTATCCATATAACAAGATGCCTTTACATATAAGGGTCTGCTGGCTGCATCATGTCAGTCACAAGCCATTTGAAAGCCAATGGCCAATCCACATGAAACCACCAGAGATGTTTTATCTCACACCTACCCACCTTTGCTGTAGGCCCACTACTCAGCAGGTTCCAACTTACTGGCATCTCTGTTCTACACCATTTTTGTGAAACCCAGTCAATCAAGGCACTTTCTCGTACACTCATGATCAGCAAAAGGATCTCCAATGGTTTTCCAGTGCCACCTGGTAATGGGAATTTCAAAAATTTCATGGTATTTATCGAGCCCATTTTTTAAGGTTGAAGTTGGAGGCACTGAGGGTTTCATTTAATTCAGTAACCATTAAATGGTGAGGAAGCCCATTTCAATGAAAGCTCTGGAAGACTCTCACAGGCAAGGCTTCCCAAAGAGTTGCCAAATGGTCACATAAAGCCAGGCATATTGAGGTCTACAATGTAAAATCCTTCCGTGTTTTGACTCTCAACTATGGGTGCTAATTCTTTCAGAAAAAAATTATGTGATAACCTGGCTGAGATTCCCTGTGCTCTGTGGAAAGCCTTCCTGGGCACAGATCTCAGTTTCCAAGGGTGACTCTCATGCATGGCCTCCTAAAATCCCAACAAAACTCATGGCAATACCTCTCTGAGATCAGTTCCAGAACTCAGTCTCTAAGGGAAATCACACTAGAATTCAAGACCAGGTGGAGCCAGTCATATTTTTCAAAAACCACACTAATAACCACAATTAAAACCAGAACACTTCCACATGGCCGTCATCTTCTTCCATATAGATACTCATTTTAACCTCTGGCTGGAGGTTTCCATGAGGGGCACAGCCCAAGACAGTGTCCAAAATAAGCTCCCTTGCCCCTCATTTGCTTAACGTTGGGGTGGCCTGAACACCTTCCTGTGAACCATGACTTATCAAATAGGCCTGCCGTTAATACTGCTCTGCTTCTCCAATTTGAGGACTACTGACTGTGGGGTTTAGATTCTTCATGTGAATTGGAATCATTGGAATCACCTATGGGCTAGCCTCTGAAGGGCTTTGAAGAACTCATTTGACCCAAAGGCACCCTATTCTCACTTGATAGAGGTCAGGAACCTTACAGAGGTAGGGAGCAACTTCATCCACAAAAACTGCTCTTTTGGCCATTTTGGTTTTGGATGAACACGTGGGATGTATAAGGTGCTGAGTATCTAACCACAGCCTCACACAGGGCCAAGAGGCTGTTTCAGAAACATCCATTTCCAAAGCAATTAAGCAAAGAGCCACAGGTGATGCCCATTAATTTCCATTTGAAAACAGTTTTCTTCAGGCTTCACAAATTAGTGTCCTGAGGTAAAGACCTTCCTGAAATTCAGGGCAACAGAACAATAGGTAAGCAAAAGGCCAAAAGAAGGGTTTCTCCACTGAGACTTTCCTGGTCCCACTGATATCTGAGTTTTCTTAGATTCTCGCCATTCCCTTCAGCTATCCAGTACATCACCATTTCACAGAGCTTGGAGGTGGTACATATCTTGGACACAAAACCATGAGGTTATTCTGGAGAGTTTCCAGAATTCAGGAAGAAAACAGAAACTACTGAGAGCAGATGTTGCCCTTCAATAAGACAAGCTGCAGTCCATTTGTAAATTGGGCAGGATGAATGCTTGGAAGCTTTCTACTAGACAGGACACATCCATTGATGCATTCTCTTTTCTAATGTCTACAATCACGGACAGAGTGGGGTACACAGACATAGAAGCACTCGCCTTGTCAAACGACTTACTGGAAACAGTCCACACAAATCCAAACAAAGAGCCTTTCCTACCTATTCTCAGAACATGAGACAAAACCACAAACCCACACACACACACTCAAAGGCACCTCCTTTGCTCAAGTAAGTCTGTGACTATCCAGAGTGTCCTCAGAATGGTGGGCCATTGTATGTTCCCCCAAAATGGCCTGTCCTGTATCAGATCTGGTCTCCTTGGCCAACACTTTGAAGTTGTAAGGAGCCATGGGTGAGCCACTACCTGCTTTCCCAGGAAAAGCTCCTCTTCAGAGCTTTCCTGTCATTTGGCCATCGTCACATCAGTAGGTACTAAGAAAGACTGACTCTGTTCTTGGTAAATAAAAACAAGTGAGACCACTGGGACTAGGACTGTGACTGGCTCTTGGTGCCTGTCTTCCAGGATCAAACGTCCAGAGAGTTCCATCACCAAGGCAGTGAGTTGAGGTCATTTCCTTTAGGAACTGAATGAGGTCACTGACTTGGCAACCACTTTGTCCTAACAGTTACTTCTAAGGGTCCCATGAGATGGAGGCTGTCCCTACTTCCTGTCACACTTTCACAGTTAGAATGGTATACCAACCATAGGTACCTGAGAACAGCTCTCCACACAGGCCTGGTTTGGTCCATCTTCTCTACATTAAGAAGGTAGAGGCTGATTCAGACACATCCCTTCATCCTGACCAGATAGTTTGCCATGGAAGATGTCTTTTGCTCTCTCAGGTCCTTCATAGCTTCCTTCATCATCTCAGGGGATCATTTCTGCATATACCTTTGATGTTCTCAGCAGGTGGAAGATCCCCTACATTCCTGTATTGTAAGACCAACTCTGTCCCTCCTCTTCTGTAAAGTTAGATTGAGGGAAAAGTGTATGTTTAGGGTTAATAACATGTTTGATTTGCGTTAGGAATCTTTCTGCCGGATGAATAATGGTATTGGGAGTCTGTGATATTTACAAAAATATATAGGTAAAATATAAGTATAAAAACAGAAATCTAGGTAAGATTGGAAGCCAGAAGGGAACTTGGCCCTTGAGTGGGATACTTAGGTTTGAATTATGTTCTGCACATGTGTCTCAGATAAATTGATATACAATGGCATAGGACCTTATACCTTGGATAATTGATTGTTGAAGAGAACATCGAGTCAAAAAACTATAGTCAGTAGCATTAGGAAGATAGTCTGTAGGTTTAGAAAGAAGAGTGAGTATAGGATTTGGACGAAAAGTTCTTTAGCAATAGGGTTTCGGGTAGAGAGTGAATGTAAATGTCAGCATATGTGAAGTGTCAGTCACAATGATGAACTGGGGGAAATATGTATGAAAGCAGGTATCAATAAAGATATTACCAAATCAGGCAAAGTATGAAGTGAGTGATAGGATTAGACATTTTCAACATGGTTGAGGTTGAATATACAATCTTAGGAAGAAACAAATATGTAGTCACCAATTTGATTTACATTTGAGAGCATTAGGCAACCTGGACATGGTTCTTTTTAGTAATCCACGCTCCCTTGGCATTTAGGCTTTGATACAATCATGAGTGTGACCTTCGTTTTTTGTGTCCAGAATATTCCTGTGATAAAATCTATATATAGATAAGGTGACATGAGTATTTCTTCCACCATTTCTGGGAGCAATATTATGAAGACGTATAAATTAGTATTGAAGGGACAAAGAAGAGTACACTGTATCTAATGCATTAATAGACAATACTGTGAATAAAAAGCATAACTGGTTCCAACTTTAAATAATGGATTGAATTGAATCGTGAACATATAGAGGAAATCTTATATTGATATACAATTATTCATTCCAAGCAGTTATACATCTAATGTTAATATTAATGTTATGGTTCATCATGAAGAGTGTGTGAGTTTAGCTTCGAAATTGATTATGGAAATTGAAAATAATGTATTTGGAAAGAAGTCTCATGAAAAGACCAGTCAAGTAACATGGAGGAATACATGTGTTCTGAAGCAAGAAGTGTTTGAAAGTGAAACAAATTCCTATATATTTTAAACTTGTGGAAGAAATACATATGCTATGATGTGCAAAAACTGAAGAAATAGTAATGTACCAGTGTTGGATTAAAATGAAGGTCAATATAGACATCATGTCCCATAGGAATATACTGGCATTGATGTTAAACTGGGTCAGTTACTGTAGAAATATTAGGATTTGTAAACACCATTGATTGAAATTAGTTTTCAGTACTGGGAAATAAATATGTATTTCAGGTGGATGAATATTTCTGAGAATTATCTTCTGAAAAGTTGATTATAAATTTATATACATGAACATGAATGAATTTACAGAGTGTGTATAAGTCACATACATTTCATATTTTGAGAAATCTGGAGTGTATATATATATATTTTTTTTAAATAAACACAAATGTACATTAAAAAGTATCAATATATATGCTAATCGTAATTCATCATGTAATATACATCATTCACAGATGCAAAATATTTATTATACTGAACATGGATTTATGTATAATATTGTTCTACTGGGAAGCTTACGCATAGTTTGAATTTTCAGTTCCCACAGCGTTTAGGAGGACTGGTCTCTTCTCACAATTTGTATCTGCCAATTCAGCCAACTCATGAAAATGTACGTGTGATACCATATAGGATTCTGTATGTGCATATAAAAATACATGTGCTGAGTAGGCTACAGAGGAAGGGAGACAGGAATTCACATATTTGTGAACTTTATAAACACATGGAGGACTATTTCAATTAAAAATTGAGTAGATTTATAACACCTACCCTTAATCATGCAAAAGGGAAGTCCAACTGTACAGCATGCCTCCTCTGAACTGCTTGTATTTTTATTCAATTTGGGTATTATTCTTCATCATATTAGGATTAGTAGTCAGAGTATAGTAGGGTATGAGTTACTGTCAGGGATTCAGTATTTCGAATGGAAAATTGGAAATGGATCAATGTGTATGCAAATTAGTGTTACACAAAAATTTTCCCACTCTCATTTCGAACAATAACTTGACATTACCTTCACCCCAAGTAAGACACAATTAGAGAAAAGGAGTTAGAAAATCTTTGAATTCATACCTGAAATGAAAACTGCTCTGGATTTCACAACCTTGGAGATGGTAGAGGAGTTTCCAAAAGTAAGGGACAATGTAAAAACTCCACAAACATGAAGATTTGCCAGCCTAAAGACGTCTGGAGAAACTGCCTCTAAGATGGACAGTTGAAATATATGTAGTTTTCAGGAACTTTAGCTTTTTTTCTAGTAAGACCATCAAACGTCTTTATGCATCTCTGTGACCTGGAGGACATGGTTTATAATTTTCCAATGAACATGAAGCAGTAGTGCTGAATTCTCTCTTTGTAGGTGAACTATGGCCACTGGGGGCTATGTGTCTCCCCATGTGGACTGTGAAGCCATTTCATCATCCTCCACTTTTTATAATGTCTCCTGCTGCACTGAGAGTTTTGTATTTGCTTCATGAAATACAAGGAGTTAAACTTGACCACAGTCCTGGAGGGAGTTCTGTCACATATGGTGGGTCAGGGACTGCAGGAGAATGCACCAACAGGACTTGTATACCACATAGGTTGCCTCCATGACCATAGCAACCTGATTCTGAACATTGCCCTTAAACCTCTCCATATAACATGATGCGTTTACATACAATGTTCTGCTGGCTGCACCATGTCAGTCACAAGCCATTTGGAAGACAATGGCAGATCCACATGACCCCACCACAGATGTTTTATCACACACTTAATCACCTCTGCTCTAGGCCCACTATTCTGCAGGCTCCAAATTACTGGCATCTCTGTTCTACACCATATTCATGAAAGCCTGTTAATCAAGGCACTGTCTGGTACACTCATGATCAGCAACAGGACATCCAAAGGTTCTTCAGTGCCACCTGGTCATTGGAATTTTAAAAATTTCATGGTATTTATCTAGCCAATTTTCAAGGATGAAGTTGGAGGCACTGTTTATTTCAATTCATTCAGGAATCATTCAATGTTGGGGAAGATCATTTCAATGAAAGCTCTGGAGAACTCTCACTGGCAAGGCTTCCCAAAGAGTGGCCAAAAGGTCACATGAAGCCACGCCCATTGAGGTCTAAAATTGAGGTCCATGTGTTTTTTGACTATCAAATATGGCTGCCAAGTCTTTCAGAATTAAATCATGTGATATCCTGTCTGAGATTCCCAGTGCTCTGTGGAAAGCCACCGTGGGCATTGATCTCAGTTTCCAAGGGCGACTCTCATGCGTGGCCTCTTAAAATCCCCACACAATTTATGGCAATTCTTCTTTGATATGTGTTCCAGAACTCAGGCTCTAAGGGGAATGACACCAGAGTTCAAGCCCAGGTGGATCCAGTCATCTCTTCCAACTGCCACAAGAATGACCACAATTAAAACCAAAAGACACCCACATGGCCCTCATCTTCTTAAATATAGACATTCATCATAACCTCTGGCTGGAGGTTACCATGCAGGATGCATCCCAAGAGAGTGTCCAAAATAATGTCGCTTGCCCCTCATTTGCCTAAAGTGAGGGTGACATGGACACCCTTCCTGTGAACCAGGAGTGATCAAATAGGCCTGCCATTAATACTGCTCTCCTTCTCCAATTTGAGGCCTACTGACTCTCAGGTATAGATTCTTTATGTGATATGGAATCTTGAGAAAACACAAGCACCTCTGCAGGGATTTGAAGAACTCATTTGACCTAAAGGACTCCTATTCACACTTGATGGAGGTAAAGAACCTAACAGAAAAAGGCAAGAGACTCATCCACAATGAGTGATTTTTTGCCATTTTGGTTTTGATTGCACAAATGGAATCTATCTTTAGATCTACCATGTGCTGAGAATCTAAGCCACAACCTCACACAGGCCCAAAAGGCTGATTCGGACACGTCCCTTTTCAAAGCAATTAAGCAAAGAGCCACATGTTATGCCCATTTATTTCCATTTGAAAACAGTTTTCTTCAGGCTTCACAAAGGGGTGCCCTGAGGCAAAGACCTTCTTGACATTCAGGGCAACATAACCATAAGTATGCAAATGAACCAAAGCAGGGTTTCTCCACTGAGAGTTTACTGGTCACACAGATATTTGAGTTTTCTAAGATGTTCCCATTCCCTACAGCTATCAAGCACATGGCCATGTCACAGAGCTTGGAGGTGGTACACATCTTGGACTCAAAACCATGGGCCTATTCTTGAGGTTTGCCGGAATTCAGGAAGAAAACAGGAACTTAGAGAGTTAGTAGGTGTTTCCCATGCATAAGGCGAGCCACAGTCCATTCCTAAATCGGGCAGGAAGAATGCTAGGAAGCATTCTACTATACAGGACACATCCTTGATGCATTCTCTTTTCTAATGTCTACAACCACGGACAGAGTGGGAAACACAGACATAGAAGCACTCGCCTTGTCTAACGACTTACTAGAAACAGTCCACTCCAATCCAAACAAACTGCCTTTCCTACCTATTCTCAGAACATGAGACAAAACCACAAACTCACACCCACACCAACAAAGGCACCTCCTTAACTCAAATAGGTCTGTGAATATCCAGAGTGTCCTATGACTGGTGGACCATACTATGTTCCCCTGAAATGGCCTGACCTGTGTCAGATCTGGTCTCCTTGGCTAACTCTGTGAAGGTGTCAGGAGCCAGAGGTGAGCCACTACCTGCTTTCTCAGAAACGGCTCCTCTTTAAAGCTTTCCTGGCATTTGGCCATCCTCACATCAGTAGTTACCAAGAAAGACTGACTCTGTCTTTGGTAAATCCAAACAAGTGTGACCACTGGGACTGGGACTGGGACTGGCTATGGGTGACTGGCTTCATGAATCCCAAATTCAGAGATTTAAATCACCAAGGAAGTGAGGTGAGGTCACTTCCTTCAGGAACTGAATGAGGTTACTGCCTTGGCAACCACTTTGTCCTACCAGTGGCTTCCAAGTGTCACATGAGAAGGAGGCTGCCCCTACTTCCTGTTACACTTTCACAAGATAGAATGGTATATCAATCATAGGCGCCCTGGGACAGCTACCCACACAGGCTGGGTTTGGTCCATTTTCTCTACATTAAGAAGAGAGAGGCTGATTCAGTCAGAACCCTTCATCCTGACCAGGTTGTTTGCCATTGAAGATGACTTTTGCTCTCTCAGGTCTTTTATAGCTGCCTTCATGTTCTTCAGAGATCATTTATGCATGTACCTTTGAGGTTTTCATCAGGTGAAAGATCTCATACAACTCTATCCCTGCTCTTCTGTAAAGTTAGATTGATGGAACAGTGAATGGTTAAGGTTAACAACATGTTTGATTTGGGTTAGAAATCATTCTGCTGGATGAATGATGGTATTTGGAACCTAAAATATTTAAAAGAATATAGAGATGAAATATAATTATGAAAACAGAAATCTAGTTTAGATTCGAAGCCCAGAATGGCATTGGGACCTTGACTGGGATAATTAGCATTGAATTATGTTATGCACAGATGTCTAAGATGAATCTATAATCAATGGCATAGGATCTTCTACCTTGGATGATTGAATGTACAAGAGAACATCGAGTCAAACAGGGATAGTCGGTAGGATTAGGAAGATAGTCGGTAGGTATAGGAAGAAGAGTGAGTATAGTATTTGAAACAAAAGTTCTTTAGCAATAGGGTTTTGGTTAGAGAGTGAATATTTGTCAGCACATGTGAAGAGTCAATCACAATGATGAACTTGGGAAATATGTAGGAAAGCAGATATCAATAGAGACATTACAATATCAAACTATAAAGTGATAGGATTAGACTTTTTCAAAGGGTTCAGGTTGAATATATAATCTTAGGAAGAAACACATATGTAGTCACGAATAGGATTGACATTTGAGAGAATTAGGCAATGTGGACATGGATGTTTTTAGTAATCCATGCTCACTTTCCATTTAGGCTTTGGTACAATAATAAGTGTGACCTTTGCATTTGGTGTCCAGAATATTACTGTAATAAAATGTATATGTAGATCAGGTGGCATGCGTATTTCTTCCACCATTTCCGGGAGCAATATTGTGAAGACGAATAAATTAGTATTGGGGGTACAAAGGGGTGTATGCTGTGTCTATGAATATAGAGATTATGCATACATAGATCATACTGGGAAAAAATATAACTGGTTCCAATTAAATAATGGATTGAATTGATATCTGAAAATATATAGGAAATCTTATATAGATATACAATCATTCATTCCGAAGAGTTATACATCTAATGGTAATCTTAGAGTTATGGTTTATAATGAAGGGTGTGTGAGTTTTGTTTCAAAAGTGATTATGGAAATAGAAAATAATGTGTTTGGAAAGAAGTCTCATGAGAAGACCAGTCAAGAAACATGGAGGAATACATGTGTTCTGAAGCAGAAAGTGATTGAAAGTGAAACAAATGCCTATAAACTTCCTAACTTGTGGAATAAATATATGTCCTATTATGTGCATAAACTGAAGAAATAGTAATGTAACAGTGTTGAATAAAAATGAACTTCAAAATACACATCATGTTCCATAGGAATCTACTTGCATTGATGTAAACCTAGGTCAGTTACTGTAGAATGGAAAATTGCAAAATAAATCCAATCTGGAATGGGAAATTCTCAGGAGTTCACAACCTTGGATATGGTGGAGGAGTTTCTCAAAGTAAGGGACATTGTAAACACAACACAAACATGGAGCTCTGCTGGCCTAAAGACTTCTTGAGAAACTGGCTAAGAGGTTGGGCACTTAAATTTATATTGTTGTCTGGAGCTATAGCTTCTTTTGTAGTGAGACCATCAAAGCTGGGTGTGCATCTATGTGACCTGGAGGACATGGTATCTTATTTTATAATGAATATATGGCAGCAGTACTGAATTCCCTCTTTGTAGGTAAACTGTGGCCACTGGGGGCTAAGTGTCTCCCCATGTGGACTGTGAAGCCATTTGTTCATTCTCCATTTTCGTGGTGTTTCTTGCTGCTGCACTGGGAGTTTGGTATTTGCTTAACTAAATACAAGGAGTTCAACGGGGACAAGGGCTGGTGGATACCCCTACTTCATGTGACACTTTCACAAGTTAGAATGGTATATCAACCATAGGCACCCGGGAACAGCTCTCCACACAGGCCTTGTTTGGTCCTTCATATCTGCCTACATCTTCTCCAGGGGTCATATCTGCATGGACCTTTGAGGTTCTCAGCAGGTGGAAGATCCCCTATATTCCTGTATTGTAAGGTCTTACAATACAACTCTGTCCCGCTCTTCTGTAAAGTTAGATTGAGGGAACAGTGTATGGTTAGCATTAATAACTTGTTCAATTTGGGTTAGGAATTATTCTGAGGGATGAATAATGATATTGGGAATCTGCTATATTTATAAGAACATAGAGGTGAAATATATGTATGAAAACAGAAATCTAGGTAAGATTTGAAGCCCAGAAGGGAATTGGGCCCTTGATTGGGATACTTAGCATTGAATTACCTTCAGCAGAGATTTCTTGGATAAATCAATATACAATGGCATAAGACTTTGTACCTTGGATGATTGAATTTAGAAGGGAACATCAACTCCAAAAGGGATAGTCTGTAAGATTAGAAAGACAGTCGGTAGTTTTCGGAAGAAGTGTGAGTATAGAATTTGGAAAAAAAAAAATTCTTTAGCAACAGGGTTTTGATTAGAGAGTGAATGCAAATGTCAGCACATGTGAAGAGTCATTCACAATGATGAACTAGGGAAAAAATGTAGGAAAGCAAATATCAAGGAAGACAATAGGAAATTAGGCAAAGTACAAAGTGATTGTTAGGATTAGACATTTTCAACAGGATTGAGTTTGAATATATAATCTTAGGAAGAAACAAATATGTAGTCACCAAAGAATGACATTTGAGAGCATTAGGCAACCTGGACATGGATGTTTTTAGTAATCCATGTCACTTTCCATTTAGGCTTTGTAAAATCATAAGTGTGACCTTTGCAGTTTTGTCCAGAATATTACTGTGATAAAATGTATATGTAGATCAGGTGACATGAGTATTTCTTCCACCATTTCCGGGAGCAATATTGAGAAGACGTATAAATTAGTATTGGGGGTACAAAGAGGTGTACGCTGTGTCTGTGAATATAGAGATAATGCATGAATAGACCATACTGTGAATAAATAATATTACTGGTTCCACTTTAAATAATTCATTTAATTGATATCTGAAAATATACAGGAAATCTAATATTGATATAAAATCATTCATTCCAACCAGTTATACATCTAATGGTAATATTAGGTTATGGTTTATCATGAAGGGTGTGTCTGATTTTCTTCAAAAGGATTATGGAAATCGAAAATAATGTGTTTGGAAAGAAGTCTCAAAAAATCCAGTCAAGAAACCTGGAGGAATACATGTGTTCTAAAGCAGGAAGGGATTTAAAGTGAACCAAATGCCTCTAAATTTGTAAACTTGTGGATGAAATATATATGCTATGATGGGCTAAACGTGAAGAAATAGTAATGTAGCAGTGTTGAATAGAAATGAAGTTCAAAATAGACATCATGTCCCATAGGAATCTACTTGCATTGATGTTAAACTGGCTCAGTTAATGTAGAAATGTTAGGATTTGTATGAACCATTAACTGAAGTCAGATTTCAGTAATGGGAAACAAATATGTATTCAAGGTGGATGAATATTTCTGAGAATAATCTTCTGAAAAGTTGATTATAAATCCACATACATGAACATGAATGAATTTAGGGAATGTATATAATACACATATATTTCATATTTTAAAAAACTTGGAGAGTCACACACACACACACACACACACACACACAGACACATGCACAGACATTAAAAGTAGCAATATATATGCCAATCACATTTCATCATGAAATATATATAATCCACATATCGAAAAATATTCATTTTGCTTAACATGGATTCATGTATAATGTTGTTCTACTAGGAAGCTGACATAGGTTGAATTTTCAGTTTCAACAGCGTTTTGGAGGAATGATCTCTACTCACAATTTTTATCTTCCAAGTCAGTAGCCTCAAAAGAAATTATGTGTGATACCAGGTAGGATTCTATATGTGCATATAAAAACACATGTGCTGAATAGGCTACAGAGAAAAGGAAACAGGAAGTCACATATTCGTTACCTTTAAAAACACATGTAGAACTATTTCAATTAAAAATTGACAATTTTTATAATACCTACCATTTATCATGCAAAAGGCAAGACCTAGTATACACCATGCCTCCTCTGAACTGCTTGTATTTCTATTCTCTTTGGGTTATTTTTCTTCACCATATTAGGATTAATCGTCAAAGTCTAGTAGGGTATGGGATAGTGTCAGAGATTCAGTATTTTGGATGGAAAATAGGAAAATGAATCCAATGTGTACGCAAACATATGCTACACAAAAATCTTCCAACTCTCATCAAGAACAATGCCTTGTCATTACCTTCGACCCTAGTAAAACACAATTAGAGGAGAAGAGTTAGAAAATCTGTGAATTCATATGTGGAATAAAATATACTCAGTAGTTCAAATAATTGGAGGTGGTAAAGGAGTTTCCAAAAGTAAGGGAAAGTTTAAACAGTCCACACACATGGAGCTCTGCTGGCCTAAAGACTTCTTGAGAAAGTCCCTCTGAGGTTGGGCACTTGAAATATATTTTGTTGTATGGAGCTTTAGCTTCCTTTGTAGTGAGACCATCAAAGATGGGTCTGCATCTATGTGACCTGGAGGACATGGTTTCTTATTTTCCAATGAACATGAGACCGTAGTGCTGAATTCTCTCTTCCTAAGTAAAGTGTGGACACTGGAACCTAAGTGTCTCCCCGTTTGAACTGTCAAGCCATTTGGTCATCCTCCACTTTTCGTGGTGTTTCTTGCTGCTGCACTGGGAGTTTGGTATTTGCATCACGAAATACAAGGAGTTCAACTGGGACACAGTGCTGGAGGGAGTTCTGTCACGTGTGTATGGTCAGGTTCTGCAGGAGAATGCACCATCCAATATTCTATCTCTCATAGTTTGCCCCCGTGTCCATAGCAACCTGATTCTGAACATTTACCTGAAACCAAACCATATAAAAATTTGCCTTTACATATAAGGGTCTGCTGGCTGCACCTTGTGAGTCACAAGCCATTCTATATAAATGCCACATTTTTAATCCATTCATCTAATGAAGGGAATCTAGGTTGGTTCCACAGTCTTGCAATTGTGAATTGTGCTGCTATGAACATCGATTTATCAGTATCTCTGTAGCATGCTCTTTTTAGTTCTTTAGGGAATAGACCGAGAAGGGGAATAGGTCAAATTGTGGTTCCATTCCCAGCTTTCCAAGAAATCTCCATACTGCTTTCCAAATTGGCTGCACCAATTTGCAGTCCCACCAGCAATGTACAGGTGTGCCCTTTTCCCCACATCCTCAACAGCACATGATGGCGTTTGACTTCATAATGGCTGCCGATCTTACTGCAGTGAGATGGTATCTTAGGGTGGGTTTGTTTTGCTTTTCTCTGACTGCTAGAGATGGTGAGCATTTTTTCATGTACTTATTGATTGATTGTATGTCCTCCTCTGAGAAGTGTCTGTTCAGGTCATTGGCCCATTTGTTGATTGGGTTATTCATTTTCTTATTGTTTAATTTTTTTGAGTTCTTTGTATACTCTGGATATGAGGGCTCTATCTGAAGTGTGAGGAGTAAAGATTTGTTCCAAGGATGTAGGCTCCCTATTTACCTCTCTTATTGTTTCTTTTGCTGAGAAAAATGTATTTAGTTTGAGTAAGTCCCATTTGTTGATTCTAGGGATTAACTCTGGTGCTATGGGTGTCCTATTGAGAAATTTGGAGCCCGACACCACAGTATGTAGATGGTGGCAAAAGTTTTCTTCTACCAGATGCAGTGTCTCTGATTTGATATCAACCTCCTAGATCTATTTTGAGTTAACTCTTGTGCATGGTGAGAGGAGGGGATTCAGTTTCATTTTGTTACATATGGAATTCCAGTTTTCCCAGCACCATTTGTTGAAGATGCTATCCTTCCTCCATTGCATGCTTTTAGTCCCTTTATCAAATATAAGATAGCTGTAGTTTTGTGGATTGGTTTCTGTGTCCTCTATTCTGTATCACTGGTCCACCCGCCTGTTTTGTCACCAGTACCATGCTATTTTTGTTACTATTCATCTGTAGTATAGTTTGAGGTCTGGTATCGGTATACTGCCTGATTCACACTTCCTGCTTAGAGCTGTTTTTGCTATTCTGGGTCTTTTATTTTTCCATATGAATTTCATAATTGTTTTATCTATTTCTACAAGAAATGACCTTGAGATTTTGATTGGCATTGCATTAAACCTATAGAGAACTTTTGGTAATATCGTCATTTTGATGATGTTAGTTATGCTTATCCATGAACAGGGTATATTTTTCCATCTTCTAAGATTTTCTTCTATTTCTCTCTTTAGGGTTCTGTAGTTTTCATTGTATATGTCTTTCACCTCTTTTGTTAGGTTGATTCCCAAGTATTTTATTTAGTTTTTTGATGATATTGTGAATGGAGTGATTGTCCTCATTTCCATTTCAGAGGATTTGTCGCTGATATACAAAAATGCCTTTGATTTATGGGTGGTGATTTAATATCCTGCCACTTTGCTGAATTCATTTATTACCTCTAATAGTTTCTTTGTAGACCCTTTTGGGTCTGCTAGGTATAGAATCATGTCTTTTGCAAATAGCGATAATTGGAGTTCTTCTTTTCCTATTTTAATGCCTTTAATTTCTTTAGTCTTTCTAATTGCTCTGGCCAGTGTTTCGATAACTATGTTGAACAGAAGGGGTGAGAGAGGGCATCATTGTCTTGCTCCAGATTTTAGGGGGAATGCCTTCAATTGTTCTCCATTCAGAATGATGCTAGCCTGAGGCTTAGCAAAGATTGCTTTTACAATATTGAGGTATGATTCTGTTATCCCTAGTTTTTCTAGAGTTTTGAACGTAAAGTGATGCTGTACCTTGTCAAATGCTTTTTCCGCATCTCTCGAGATGATCATATGGTTCTTATTTTTAAGTCTATTGATGTGATGAATAACATTTATTGATTTCCGTATATTGTACCAGCCTTGCATCCCAGGAATGAATCCTACTTGATTATGGTGCACATTTTTTTTTATATACATGTTTTTGTGTCTGATTCGCCAGAATTTTTTTGAGGATTTTTGCATTTTTCCTGAAATACCTTGAAAAGTATTGGTTTTTGTTCTTCTTTAAAGGTTTTGTATAATTCTGCTCTATACCCATCCGGTCCTGGGCTTTTCTTAGTTGGTAGTATTTTGATGGTTTCTTCTATTTCCTCAATTGATATTGGAATGTTTAAGTTGTCTAAATCCTCCTGACTCAATCTGGGAACATCATATGACTTAAGAAATTTATCAATGCCTTCACTATATTCTATTTTATTGGAGTATATTAATTCAAAATAATTTCTGATTTTCTTCTGTATTTCTGAAGTGTCTCTTGTTATATTTCCTTTTTCATTTCATATGCTAGTAATTTGAGTTCTCTTTCTTCTTCTCTTTGTTAGCATGGCTAAGGGTCTGTCGATTATATTTATTTTTTCAAAAAACCAATGTATTGTTTTGTCAATTTTTTCAATTGTTTCTTTTGTTTCAATTTCATTAATTTCTTCTCTGATTTTAATTATTTGTTGCCTTCTACTTTTTTTGCTGTTGTTTGCTCTTGTTTTTCTAAGATTTTGAGATGAAGTATGAGATCATTTATTTGTTGGTTTTTTCTTTTTCTAAGGAATGAACTCAAGCAATGAATTTTCCTCTTGGAACTGCTTTCAATGTGTCCCATAGATTCCGATATATTGTGTCTGTGTTTTCATTTATCTCTAAGAATTTTTTAATTTCTTCCTTGATGTCTTCTATAACCCATTGATCATTCAGAAACCTATTGTTCATTCTCCAAGTGATGAATGATTTTTCCTTCCTTTTTTATCGTTGATTTTTAATTTCATTCCATTATGATCAGATAAAATGCATGGTATTGTCTCTACTCCTTTTTATTGTCTAAGAATTGCCCTGTGACATAATATATGATGTATTTTTGAAAAGGATCCATGTTCTGCTGAGAAAAAAGTGTAACTTCTTGATGATGGGTTGTATATTGTATATATGTCAATTAAGTCTAGGTTATTAATTGTGTTATTGAGTTCTATGGTTTCCTTATTCAACTTTTTTTTGGAAGATCTGTCCAGTGGTGAGAGAGGTGTGTTCATGTCTCCCATGATTACTGTATTGTGGTCTATTAGACTCTTGAAATTGAGAAGAGTTTGTTTGATGAACAAAGCTGCACCATTGTTTGTGGCATATATATTTATGATTGTTATGTCTTGTTGGCATATGGTTCCCTTGAGTAGTATGTAGTGTCCTTCTTTATCCCTTTTGATTAACTTTGGCTTGAAATCTATTTTATTTGATATGAGTATGGACACTCCTGCTTGTTTCCGAAGTTCATAAGAGTGATATGATTTTTCCAAGTATCACCCTCAGTCTATGTATGTCTTTTCCTATAAAATGCGTCTCCTGTAGGCAGCATTTTGTTGGTTCTTGTTTTGTGATCCATTCTACTAGCCTGTGTCTCTTAATTGGTGAGTTTAAGCCATTAAGATTTTTGGTTATTATTGAGATATGGGTTGTTCTTCCAGCCATATTTGTTTATTTATGTTACTAAACATAGTTTGTTTTCCTCTTTGATTATTTTCCCCCCTTTAATGTCCTACCTCCCACTGTTGGTTTTCATTGGTATTTTCCATTTCCACTTCCTGTAATGTTTTGCCGAGGATGTTTTGAAGAGATGGTTTTCTAGCTGCAAATTCTTTTCACTTTTGTTTATCGTGGAAGGTTTTAATTTCATCTTCCATCTGAAGCTTAATTTCGCTGGATACATGATAATTGGTTGGAACCCATTTTCTTTCAGTGTTTGAAATATGTTATTAAAGGATCTTCTAGCTTTCAGAGTCTGTGTTGAAAGATCAGCTGTTATCCTGGTTGGTTTACCACTAACTATAATCTGCTTCCTTTCTCTTGTAGCTTTTAAAATTCTCACCTTATTCTGTATGTAGGGTATCTTCATTACAATGTGTCTAGGTGTGGATCTCTTATGATTTTGCACGTTCGGCGTCCTGTAGACTTTTAGGATTTGGGATTTTGTCTCATTCTTCAAGTCTAGGAATTTTTCTCCTATTATTTCATTGAATAGATTGCTCACTCCTTTGGTTTGGACCTCTATACTTTCCTGTATCTCAATGAGTCTTATGTTTATTCTCTTTATGTTATCCCATATTTCTTGCAGTTTTTCTCATGGTTTCTTAACAGTCTTGCTGAGCTGCCTATGTTCTTTTTGAGTTGAAATACTTTGTCTTCATTGTCTGATGTTCTATCTTCTAAGTATTCTGCTCTGATGGTAGTATTCTCAATTGAGTTTTTAAGATGGTTCATTACTTCCTGCATTTCTAAGATTTCAGTTCGTTTGTTTTTTATAACCTCTATCTCCCTGTATAGTTGATCTTTGCTACTTGGATTTTTTTATGTAATTCATTGTCGAAGTGATCTTTCATTGTCTGATTTTTGCTGTCTAATGTCTTCCTTGAGATTCCAGATCACCTGAAGCATGTATATCCTGAATTCTTTATCTGACATTCCATATGCTGCATCTGTTACCTCTTCTAAAGTTGAGTTGACCTGCATTGCTTGTGGTCCTTTCTTTCCTTGTCTTTTCATACAGCTTGCGTTTCTTTCTGCTTGGTGAAACTGTTGTGTTTTTGTAATTTTCCCCCTGTATATTTATATTGCTCTTGTATAGTGGAAAAGTTTCCATTGCAGGTGCGGTTGGCGGCTGTGCTGCTCCTCCAATTGGGGTGATCTGTCTACCATGCTGACCGGCCGCTAGGCCTGTTCTGCCGGTCGGTCATACGTCTGCCTACCTTGCAGGCATGGGTGTCGGCTCTGCTCTGCCCCTACTCCAATTGGGGTGACGTGACTACCACGCCGGTGGGTCGCTGGGCCTGTTCCAGGCACAGGCGGCAGCTCTGCTCTGCACCTCTGGCTTGATGACAAAATGAGAGAGACTCAGATGTTTGTGACTCACTTTCTTTACCAGGAGACCAACTATTTCTCTCGCCGCTGGTATCGATGAAGTTATCTCCTCCACCGCTTTGTGATCACATCAGATGTCTGCCATGTTGGTATCCCATGTAAATGGCAGCATTTCATTCCCTTTGTTGGGTGACCAAAGCAACGGGTGAGTCTTGACCAACCCTCACAAGCCCCGTCTCAATCCTGTTGCCACTGTCTATGAAGGCTCAGTTGGCATTTACCTCTACAGTATTCAGCAGGACCCAGACCAAGAAACAGTTTCCGCAGGTTCTTTAGCCCTGGGCCAGAGCAGTTCCGGGACCCGGAATTCAGCCGCTCCGGGCTCGGTGTATGTTCTGATAGGAGAACGATCCAAGAAGCAATTTTCATGGGTTCTTTAGCACTGACCGTGAGTAATTTGTCTGCAAGATGAAGGCGAATGGCAGCCTGAAATTACCTATTCTGTGTCTGAATGAGCTGTGATCAGTCGAAAACAGGGATGGTGACATCAGCTCTCCAAGATGGTGACCGCTATCTTTCTCTGTGGTCTCACCGGTGTGGAAAACCAAATTGGACCGCTTCCTTCCCCCATTTCAAACCCAGAATTCAGCACTGAGCACAGTGATTGCCCAGATGGCAGGAGCCCGCATAATCCACAGACTGTATCTTTGTGTTGCTCTCTCGTCGTTTCCCAGCGCGCATTGCAGACACTAGCCGTGGGGCGATTTGCTAAATAAGCAGCGTGACCCTCCGTGAGGACAAATTGCTGGTGTTTGAGTCCCCGTAGCTGGTCCTTGTGCAATGGAAATCCTTCCTGTAGGTTTTGGAGCACACCAATTTTCCTGGAAATTTCTAATAAGATAGATTTTAGCCGTTCTAACTCGTCCTTCTCCTGCAAAGTGACGCGGTACAGGTGGGTAATGAACTCCCCTCGCTGCCATAATATGATCCCCTGAAGTTAGTTTTCAGTACTAGGAAACAAACACGTATTTCAGGTGGAAAAATATTTCTGAGAATAATCTTCTCAAACGTTGATTATAAATCCAAATACATGAATATGAATGAATTTAGTTAGTGTATAATAAGACACATATATTTTATATTTTGAATAATCAGCAGAGTGAATACACACACACACACACACACACACACAAACACACACACCTAAATACAGACATTACAAAGTAGCATTATGTATGGCAATCGAAATTCACCATGAAATATATATCATCCACAGATCCAAAAATATTGATTTTACTAAATATGGATTTATGTTGTTCAACTAGGAAGCTCACCCATAGGTTGAATTTTCAGTTCCAACAGCATTTAGAAGAAGTGTTTTCTTCTAACAATTTGTATTTGCAAAGTCAGTTACCTCACAAATATGTACGTGTGATACCATGTAGTATTCTATATGTGCATATAAAAATGCATGTGCTGAATCAGCTACAGAGAAAGGGAGACAGGAATTCACATATTTGTTAACTTTAAAAACACATAGAGAACTATTTTAACTACAAATTGACAAGATTTATAACACCAACCCTTTATCATGCAAAAGGAAAGTACAACTATACACCATGCCTCCTCTGAACTGGTTGTATTTCTATTCTGTGTCGGTTATTTTACTCCATCATATTAGGATTAGTAGTCAGAGTCTAGTAGGTTTTGGGTTAGTGTCAGGGATTCAGTATTTCGAATTGAAAATAGGAAAATAAATTCAATATTTATGCAAATATGTGATACAAAAAAATGTTCCCACTCTCATCCAGAACAATGCCTTGACATCATCTTCGCTTAAAGTAAGACACAATTAGAGGACATGATTTACAAAAATCTGTGAATAGATATCTGGAATGGAATATGCTCAGGAGTTCATATACTTGGAGGTGGTATAGGAGTTTCCAAAAGTAAGGGACAGGGTAAACACTCCACAAACATGGAGCTCTGCTGGCCTAAAGACTTTTGAGAAACTGCCTCTGAGTTTGGGCACTTGAAATATATGTTGCTGTCAGGAGATTTAGCTTCCGTTCTAGTTAGACCATCATAACTGGGTCTGCATCTATGTGACCTGGAGGACATTGTTTCTTATTTCCCAATGAACATGAGGCAGCAGTGCTGAATTTTTTCTTTGTAGGTAAACTGTAGCCACTGCATGCTAAGTGTCTCCTCGTCTTTACTGTAAAGCCATTTTTTTCATCCTCCACTTTTTGTGGTGTTTCTTGCTGCTGCACTGAGAGTTTGGTATCTGTTTCTTGAAATACAAGGAGTTCCACTGGGACAAAGTGCTGGAGGGAATTCTGTCACATGTGGTGGGTCAGGGTCTGCAGGAGAATGCACCAAGCAAGCTTCTTTCCCACAGAGCTTGCCCCATTGACCATAGCAACCTGATTCTGAATATTGTCCTGAAACCTCTCCATATAACAAGATGCTTTTACATACAAGGGTCTGCTGGATGCAAAATGTCAGTCACAAGCCATTTGGAAGCCAATGGCAGATAAACATGGCCTCACCACAGATGTTATTTCAGACACCTCCCCACCACTGCTCTAGGCCAACTACTCAGCAGGCTCCAAATTACTGGCATCTCTGTTCTACAGCATTTTCGTGAAACCAAGTCAATCAAGGCACTGTCTGGTATACTCATAATCAGCAACAGGAATCCAAAGTTTCTCCAGTGCCACTTGGTCAAGGGAATTTCAAAAATTTGGTGGTATTTATCTAGCTATTTTTTAAGGATGAAGTTGGAGGCACTGTGGGTTTCCAATCATTCAGGAACCATTAAATGGCGAGGAAACTCATTTGAACGAAAGAAATGGAGAACTATCACAGGCAAAGCTTCCCAAAGTGTGGCCAAAAGGTCACATGAAGCCAGGCTCATTGAGGTCTACAATGTTAGCTCCATGTGTGTATTGACTCTCAACTATGGGTGCCAAATCTTTAACAATAAAATCGTGTGATATCCTGGCTGAGATTACTTATGCTCTGTGGAAAGCCACCCTGGGTCTAGATCTCAGTTTCCAAGGGCGAATCTCATGTGTGGCCTCCTAAAATCTCAACACAATTCATGGCAATACTTCTCTGAGGACAGTTCCACAACTCAGTCTCTAAGGGGAATCACACCAGAGTTCAAGCCCAGGTGGAACCAGACATCTCTTCCAACCGCCACACAAATGACCACAATTAAAAACAAAAGACTCCCACATGGCACTCATCTTCTTCCATATAGACATTAATAATAACCTCTGGCTTGAGGTTTTCATGAGGGGCAGAGACCAACACAGTGTTCAAAATAAGCACCCTCGCACCTCATTTGTCACAAGTCAGGGTTGCCTGGACACCCTTCCTTTGAACACGGAATGATCATAGAGCCCTGCCTTTAATACTGCTCCACAATTCCAATTTGAGGCTTACTGACTGTGGGATTTAGATTCTTTATGTGAACTGGAGTCATGAGTAATCACAAGCACCAGTGGGCTAGACTCTGCAAGGCTTTGAAGTACTCATTTGATGCAAAGGATCCCTATTCTCACTTCATGGAGATCAGGAACCTTACAGAGGAAGGTGAGAGACGTAGTCCACAATAAATGCTTTTTGGACATTTTGGATTTGGGTGCACACATGGGATCTTTCTTTAGGTCCATTAGGTGCTGAGTATCTAAGCCACAGCCTCACACAGGGCCAAGTGGCCAATTCAGACACATCCCTTTCCAAACAATTCAGCAAAGAGCCCCAGGTGATGCCCATTCATTTCCATTTGAAAACTGTTTTCTTCAGGCTTCACAAAGGCGTGGCCTAATCAAAGACCTTCCTGTTATTCAGTGCAACAGAAGAATAGGTATGCAAAAGGCCCAAAGCAGGGTTTCTCCACAGAGACTTTACTGGTCACATTGATATCTGAGTTTTCTGAGATGCTCCAATTCCCTTCAGCTATCCTGTACATGGCCATGTCCCAGAGCTTGGAGGTGGTACATATCTTGGACACATAACCATGAGCCTATTATGGTTAGTGGCCAGAATTCAGGCAGAAAACAGGAACTTAGGAAGACAGTAGGTGTTTCCCATCCAGAAGGCAAGCCAAGTCCATCTATAAATTGGGAAGGATGAATGCTGGGAAGCTTTCAACTAGACAGAACACATCCATTGATGCATGCTCTTTCTAATGTCTTCATCCACGAACACAGTGGGATACCCAGACATAGAAACACACTCCTTGTCAAACGACTTTCTAGAAACCATCCACTCCAAAATGAACATACTGCCTTTCCTACCTATTCTCAGAAAATGAGACAAGACCACAAACTCACACCCAACCCACAAAGGCACCTCCTTCCCCCAAGTAGGTCTGTGACTATCCGGAGTGTCCTCTTACTGGTGGGCCATACTATGTTCCCAGAAATGGCCTGTCCTGTCTCAGATCTGGTCTCCTTGGCCAACTCTGTGAAGTTATTAGGAGCCAGCGGTGAGCCATTACATGGAGATGACTTTTTCTCTCTCAGGTCCTTCATAGCTGCATACATCTTCTCCAGGGATGATTTCTGTATGGACCTTTGAGGATCTTAGCATGTGGAAGATCTGCTACATTCCTATATTGAAAGACCAACTCTGTCTCTAATCTTCTGTAAAGTTAGATTGAGGGAACAGTGTATGATTAGGATTAATAACATGTTCGATATGAGTTAGGAATCATTCTGCAGGAATGATTGGGAAGCTGCAATATTTACAAGAAAATATAGGTGAAATATTATATGAAAACAGAAATGTAGGTAAGATTTGAAGCCCAGAAGGGCATTGGGCCCTTGATTGGGATACTTAGATTTGAATTATTTTCTGCAGAGATGTCTCAGATAAATTCAGTACAATGGCATAGGACCTTGTACGTTGGATGATGGTATGTTGAAGAGAACTTCTAGTCAAAAAGGGATAGTTGAAATTATTAGAAAGGTATTCAGTTTCAGAAAGAAGAGTGAGTATAGGTTTTGGACAAAAGTTCTCCAGCAATAGGGTTTCGGATAGAGAGTGAATTTAAATGTGAGCACATGTGAAGAGTCAGTCACAATGATGAACTGGGGAAAATATGTCGGTAAGCAGATATCAATAGAGACATTAAGAAATCAGGAAAAGTATAAAGTGAGTGATAGGATTAGATATTTTCAACAGGGTTGAGTTTGAATATATAATCTAAGGAAGAAAAAAATATGTTGTCACAAATAGGATTGACATTTGAGAACATTAGGCAACATGTACATGGATGTTTTTAGTAATCCATGCTCACTTTCAATTTAGGCTTTGGAACAATCATATGTTTGACCTTTGCATTTTGGGTCCCGAATATTACTGTGATAAAATGTATATGTAGATTGGGTGACATAAGTATTTCTTATACCATTTCTGAGAGCAATATTTTAAAGATGTATAAATTATTATTAGCGGTACAAAGATTTGTACTCTGTGTCTATGAATATAGAATTAATGCATGAATTGACAATACTGTGAATAAATAATATAACTGTTTCCACTTTAAATAATGGATTGAATTGATATGTGAAAATATACACAAAAACTTATATTGATATACAATCATTCATTTCAACCAGTTACACATCTAATTGTATAATTGCGTTATGTTTTATTATAAAGATTGTGTGAGATTTGCTTCAAAAGTGATTATGGAAATCGAAAATAATGTGTTTGGAAAGAAGTATCATTAAAAGACCAGTCAAGAAACCTGGAGGAATACATGTGTTCTGAAGCAGTAAGTGATTGAAAGAGAAACAAATGCCTATAAATGTGAATTTGTGGATGAAATATATATCCTATGATGTGCATGAACTGAAGAAATATTAACGAACCAATGTTGAATAAAAATGAACATCAAAATACACACCATGTCCCATAGGAATCTAATTGCATTGATGTTAAACTGGGTCAATTACTGTAGAAATATTAGTATTTGTATGCACATTCACTGAAGTTAGTTTTAAGTACTAGAAAACAAATATGTAGTTCAGGTAAATGAATACTTCTGAGAATAATCTTGTGAAATTTTTATTATAAATCCACATACATGAACATGAATCAATTACGGTAGTGTATATAAGACACATATATTTCATATTTTGAAAAATCTTGAGAGTGTATATATATATATATATATATATATATATATATATATATATAAACACACACCCAAAACACACACAGAGATATTAAAAAGTACCAATATATAAGCCAATCAATATTCATCATGAAATATATAACATCCACAGATGCAAAATAATTTATTTTACTGAGCATGGATTTATGTACAATGTTGTTCTCCTAGGAAGCTCACACATAGGTTGAATTTTCAGTTCCAACTGCTTTTAGGAGGAGTGATCTTTTCTCACAATTTGTATCTCCAAGTCAGCCAAGTCACAAAAATGTACGTGTGATACCAGGTAGGATTCTATATGTGCATATAAAAATACATGTGCTGAATAGGCTACAGAGAAAGGGCAAATAAAAATACATGTGCTGAATAGGCTACAGAGAAAGGGAGACAGGAATTCACGTATTTGTTAACTACAAAAACCCATGGTGAACTATTTTAATTAAAAATTGACTAGATTTATAACACCTACACTTTATCATGCAAAAGGCAAATCCAACTATACACCATGCCTCCTCTGAACTGTTTGTATTTCACTTCTGTTTGCATTATTTCTCTCCACCATATTAGGGTTAGTAGTCAGAGTCTAGTAGGGTATGGGTTAGTGTCAGGGATTCAGTATTTTGAATGTAAAATAGGAAAATGAATCAAATGTGTATGCAAATATGTGCTACACAAAATCTTCCTACTCTCATTCACAACAATACCTTGACACTATCTTTGCCCCAAGTAAGACAAAATAAAAGAAGAAGATTTAGAAAATCTGTGAATACATATCAGGAATGGGACATGGTTACGAGTTCACAATATTGGAGGTGGTAGAGGAGTTTCCAAAAGTAAGGGACAGGGTAAATACTGCACAAATATGGAGATCTGCCAGCCTAAAGACTTCTGGAGAACCTGCCTCTGAGGTTGGCCACTTGAAGTATATGTTGTAGTCAGGACCTATGGCTTCCTTTCTAGTGAGACCACCAAAGCTGGGTCTCCATCTATGTGACCTGCAGAACATGGTTTCTTATTTTCCAAAGAACGTGAGGCAGCAAGGCTAAATTCTCTCTTTGTAAGTAAACTCTTGCCACTGAAGGCTAAGTGTGGCCCCGTGTGGACTGTGAAGCCATTTGGTCATCCTCCACTTTTCATGGTGTCCTTGCTGCTGCACTGGGAGTTTGGTATTGGCTTCAGGAATTACAAGGAATTCAACGGGGTCACAGTCCTGGAGGGAGATCTGTCATGTGTTGTGCGTCAGGGTCTGCAGGAGAATGCACCAACCAGGCTTCTATCCCACATAGCTTGCCCCCTTGACCCTAGCAACCTGATTCTGAACATTGCCCTGAAACCTCTCCATTCAACAAGATGCCTTTACATACAAGGGTCTGCTGGCTGCACCATGTCAGTTACAAGCCTTTTGGCAGATCCACATGACCCCACCACAGAAGTTTTATCACAGACCTGCAAAACACTGCTCTAGGCCCACTACTCAGCAGACTTTAACTTATTTGCATCATTGTTCTACACCATTTTCATGAAACCCAGTCAATCAAGGCACTGTCTGGTACACTCATGATGAGCAACAGGAAATCCAAAGTGTATCCAGTGTCACCTGGTGATGGGAATTTCAAATTTTTATGATGTTTATCTAGCCATTTTTCAAGGATGAGGTTGGAGGCACTGTGGGATTTAATTCATTCTGAAAACATTAAAAGGTGAGAAAGCCCATTTCAATGAAAGATCTGGAGAACTCTCACAGGCAAGACTTCCCAAAGAGTGGCCAAAAGATCAAATGAACCCAGGCCCATTGAGGTCTACAATGTGAGGTCCATGTGTGTTTTTACTCTCAACTATGGCTGTCAAGTCTTTCAGAATAAAATCATGTGATATTCTGGCTCACATTCCCAGTGCTCTGTGGGAAGCCCCCCGGGCCTAGATCTCAGTTTCCAAAGGCCACTACCATGCGTGGCCTCCAAAAATCCCAACACAATTCATGGCAATACATCTCTGCAGTCATTTCCAGAACTCAGTCTCTAAGAAGACTCACACCAGAGTTCAAGCCAAGGTGGACCCAGTCATCTCTTCCATCAGCCAAACAAATGACCACAATTAAAACCAAAACACTCCCACATGGCTCTCAACTACTTCCACATAGACACTCATCATAACCTCTGGCTGGAAGTTTCCATGAGGGGTGCAGCTGAAGACAGTATCCAAAATATGCTCCCTACCCTCATTTGTCTAATGTCAGGGTGGCTTGACAACCTATCTGTGAACAAGGAGTGATCAATTAGGCCTGCCATTAATACTGCTCTGCTTCTCCAATTTGAGCCTTATGTCTGTGGGGTTTAGATTCTTTATGTGAATTGGAGTTATGAGAAAATCCAAGCACCTATGGGCTTGCCTCTGCAGGGCTTTGAAAAACTTTTTGAACCAAAGATACCTATTCTCACTTGATGGAAGTCAGGAACCTTACAGAGGAAGGCGAGAGACTTCATCCACAAGACTGCTCTTTTTCCATTTTGGTTTTGGATGCACACATGAGATCTTTCCTTGGATTCATCAGGTGGTGAGAATCTAAGTCACAGCCTCACACAGGGCCAAGAGGCTGATTCAGACACATCCCTTTCCACGGCAATTAAGCAAAGAGCCACAGGTGATGCTCATAATTTTCCATTAGAAAACTGTTTTCTTCAGGTTTCACAAAGGGGTGGACTGAGGCAAAGACCTTCCCGACATTCAGGGCAACGGAACAATAGGTAAACAAAAGGCCCAAATCAGTGTTTCTCCACTGACACTTTACTGGTCACACTGATATCTGAGTTTTCTGAGTTCCTCTCCATTCCCTTCAGCTATCCAGTACAAGGCCATGTTATAGAGTTTGGAGGTGGTACATATCTTTTACACAAAACCATGAGCCTATTCTTGAGAGTGGCCAGAATTCAGGAAGAAAACAGGAACTTAGGAAGATAGCAGGTGTTGCCCATTCATAAGGAAAGCCGTAGTCCATTCATAAATTTGGCAGGATGAATGCTGAGAAGCTTTCTACTAGACAGAACAATTCCATTGATGCATTCTCTTTTCTAATGTCTATAACCACAGACACAGTGGAATACACAAACCCACAACCACACCCACAAAGGCAACTCTTTCCTCCAAGTTGGTCTGTGACTATCCAGAGTGTCCTCTGACTGGTGGGCCATACTATGTTCCCCAAAATTGCTTGTCCTGTCTCAAATCTGCTTTCCTTTGCTAACTCTGTAAAGTAGTCAGGAGTCAGTGGTGAGCCAATACCTGCTTTATCAGGAAAGAATTATCTTCAGAGCTTCCCTGGCATTTGGCCATCCTCACATCAGTAGGTAAGTGCCGCAGCCCGGCTGGCTGGGCAAAATAACCGGGGGGGTGACGAACAACTTGGGTAGACTGATGCAGCAGGAGTGGAAGCCGATTATTGTTGAATAAGAGCGGTATTTATACATTTTACACAGCCTATCTAATTAGCATGAAATAGATACAGCAGTCAAACAATAAGGAATCTCCACACTTAATGGCTCGCTTTTGTTACTTCACAAACCACTCCCTCTTGCATTTTGCCAGGCGCCATCCAGACTTTTTTACAGACTCTAACATTTCTCTGGCAAAATAACAGGTGCCAATCTGACTTGTTTACAGACCTTAACAGGTAAGAAGAAAGACTGACTCTGTCTTTGGTAAATTCAAACAAGTGAGACCACTGGGACTGGGATTGGTAATGGCTCTGGGTGCCTGGCTTCCTGGATCCCAAGTTCAGAGACTTTCATCATCAAGGAAGTGAGGTGTGGTCACTTCTTTCAGGAACTGAATGAGGTAACTGCCTTGGCAACCACTTTGTCCTAAAAGTTGCTTCCAACGGTCCCATGAGATGGAGGCTGCCCCTACTTCCTGTGACACTTTCATATGTTAGAATGGTATATCAACCATACGCACCTGGGAAGAGCTTTCCACACAGGCCTGGTTTGGTCTACTCTACATTAAGAAGAGTGAGGCTGATTCAGACACATTCCTTCATCCTACCAGGTTCTTTGCCATGGAGATGTCTTTTGCTCTCTCAGGTCCTTCATAGCTGCCTACATCTTCTCCAGAGATCATTTCTGCATGTACCTTTGATATTCTCAGCAGGTGGAAGATCCCATACATTACTGTATTGTAAGACCAACACTGTCGCTGCTCCTCAGTAAAGTTAGATTGAGGGAACAGTGTATGATTAGTGTTATTAACATGTTCGATATGGGTTAGGAACCATTCTGCTGGATGAATAATGGTATTGGGAACCTGTGATATTTATAAAAATATAGAGGTGAAATATATGTACGAAAACAGAAATCTAAGTAAGATTTGAAGCCCAGAACTTCATTTGTCCCTTGATTGGGATACTTAGCGTTGAATTACATTCTGCACAGATGTTTCAGATAAATCGATATACAATGGCATAGGACCTTTCACCTTGGATGATTGAATGTAGAAGAGAACATCCAGTCAAAAAGTGATAGTCGGTAGGATTAGGAAGATAGTCGGTAGGTTTAGGAAGAAGAATGAGTGTAGGATTTGGAACAAAAGTTCTTTAGAAGTAGGGTATCGCTAAGAGAGTGAATGTAAATATCAGCACATGTGATGAGGAAGTCACAATGATTAACTGGGGAAAATATGTAGGAAAGCAGATATCAATAGAGACATTACAAAATCAGGCAAAGTATAAAGTGAGTGACAGGATTAGACATTTTCAACATGTTTGAGTTTGAATATATAATCTTTGGAAGAAACAAATATGTAGTCACCAATAGGATTTTCATTTGAGAGCATTAGGCAACCTGGACATGGATGTTTTTAGTAATCCATGTTCACTTTCCATTTAGGTTTTGTACAATCGTAAGTGTGACCTTTGCTTTTTGTGTCCAGAATATTACTGTGATAAAATGTATATGGAGATCAGGTGACATGGGTATTTCTTCCACCATTTCTGGGAGCTATATTTTGAGGACGTATAAATTAGTATTGGGGATACAAAGAGGTGTACCTGTGTCTATGAATATAGAGATAATTCGTGAATAGACTGTACTGTGAATAAATAATATAACTGGTTCCACTTTAAATAATGGATTGAATTGATATCTGAAACTAAGTAAGAAATCTTATATCGATATACAACCATTCATTCCAACCAGTTATACATCTAATGGTAATATTAGTGTTATGGTTTATTGTGACGGGTTTGTGCGTTTTGCTTCAAATGTGATAATGGAAATCGAAAATAATGTTTTTGGGAAGAAGTCTCATGAAAAGAGCAGTTATGAAACATGGAGGAATACATGTGTTCTCAAGCAGGAAGTGATTGAAAGTGAAACAAATGCCTATAAATTTGAGAAATTTTGATGAAACATATATGCTATGATGTGCATAAACTGAAGATAGTAATGTACCAGTGTTGAATAAAAATGAACGTCAAAATACACATCATGTCTCATAGACTCTACTTGCATTGATGTTCAACTGGGTCAGTTACTGTAGAAATATTAGGATTTGGGGGGGAATTAATAATACAATTTATTTTAGCACTAGTATGCCACAGAATGTAGAGGAAAGATCAATGGATTTTTAGTTATAGCACTAATAATCTAACATTTAGTGACTATTTTGGATAGTCTAGAAATTACATAAGGCTATGTAACATATTTTTTTTTATTTAACATTCATCAAAGCTTGGAATTTTCGTAATATTTCTTCTTTTTTCTTTTTTTATTTTTTCAGTTGTTGATTGACCTTCATTTTGTTTATTTGTATGTGGTGCTGAGAATAGAACCATGTGCCTCACACATTCTAGAAAAGCATGTTACCTCTGAGCCACAAACCCAGCCCCTCCACTTCTATCTTAACATCATACACTCATGTCCCTCTTCTTTACTCACTTTCTTCCTCATTTTCCCCCTTCTCTCCCTTCCTTTTTGGTTTCCCCTCCATATCTATTTTTCTCTCATGTCATTACAAACAGTAGTATGCTATGAAATTTAAATTTAAGACTGTTTTTTATAGTCATTCATTTTCTTGAGAAAATTTAAAAATTATAATGACCTGAGAGATATATTACAATACATTTATTATACATATGTATCTATATTCATGCATATACATTACATATATTATATATATACATATATATTTAAAAGTACTTTGATTTTCCTGTTAGAAATAATATAGACCAAGTCTTTCTTAATTCTCAATTCTTCCATAATTAACATCTTACAGTGAAAATCAAATAAACATATTTAAGTAAACAGGTATCATTCTTATTTATCAATACTGATAATTTAAAGTTTTATATCACATTAAGTGGTAATGTCGCATATTAACTCTTATGAATTAGAGAAATTTTATTTGAACAACCTATTATTTAAGGACCATATGCACTGACATTTTAAATGGCTTTCTTGTGATTTCAATTTCTATCAATTGTGTATTAATTGCCAAATACTTATTTTAGTACTTTTCATGTTCATAATTGATATAAAGTCAATTGTTTAATTCTTCTTGTAAGTAGTTACTTATTACAGTAGGGACATTATTAATAATACTACATCTTTATAAGAAAAATGGTACAAATTTATTTTCATGCAAAATTAAGAATAATTGCATGCTCTAGATGTTTGATTGTTGATACATATAACAAAGAGCTTTTGATGAGTCTCTTCCCCAGTAAAACATAAAATGCAAAGATATAGTTAGGTTTGTATGTCCAAATAAAGATAAGAAAAAATACACATTATCAGCTAGAAACTATTAAATAAAAGATGAAAAGAACAATCCAACACATTGTACGAACTTGTCAGATCAGGTAGTATTCTGGAAGAATAGCCTAAGACTAGACCTTGTCCATGACAAAATATTCACGAAAAAAATGAAATATGAAAAGTGTAGAAAATGCTATGAATTTTTCATGAAGTTAGGTGAATTATCCTTTAATCTCAATTTATGTGCATTTTCTGGTAAAATAAATTTGTGATATTCACAAAACAAAGTTTCTGTATAGCAAAATGAATACATCTGAACCCATTTTTAGCTGATTTCTTCCCACTAAATTTTAAACCTTTATTTATTTATTTATTTTTATTGGTTGTTCGAAACATTACAAAGCTCAAGATATATCATCTTTCATACATTTGACTCAATTGGGTTATGAACTCCCATTTTTTCCCCAAATACGAATTGTAGAATCACATCGGTTACACATTCACATTTTTACATAATGGCATATTAGTGACTGTTGTATTCTGCTACCTTTCCTATCCCCTACTATCCACCCTCTCCTCCCCTCCCATCTTCCCTCTCTACCTCATCTGCTATTGTTCAATTCTCTCCATTGTTTCCCCCTCACTTCCCCTCACAACATCTTATATGCAATTTTGTGTAACATTGAGAGTTTCCTACAATTTTCATAAGCTTTCCCTTCTCTCTCCCTTTCTCTCCCCCCATTCGTCTTTGTTTAATGTTAATCTTTTCCTCATGCTCTTCCTCCCTGTTCTGTTCTTATTTGCTCTCTTTATAACAGAGAAGACATTTGGCATTTGTTTTTTAAGGATTGGTTAGCTTCGCTTAGCATAATATGCTCTAATGCCATCCATTTTCCTGCAAATTCTATGATTTTGTCATTTTTTGTGCTGTGTAATACTACATTGTGTATAGATGCAACATTTTTTTATCTATTAATCTATTGAAGGGCATCTAAGTTGGTTCCACAGTCTAGCTATTGTGAATTGTGCTGCTATGATCATTGATGTGGCAGTATCCCTATAGTACGCTCTTTTAAGATCCTCAGAGAACATTCCAAGAAGGGTGATAGCTGGGTCAAATGGTGGATCCATTTCCAGCTTTTCCAGGAATATCCATACTTCTTTCAAAATTGGCCTCACCAATTTGCAGTCCCACCAGCAGTGTACAAGTGTATCCTTTTCCCCAAATCCTCGCCAACACTTATTGTTGTTTAACTTCATAATGGCTGCTGATCTTACTGGAGTCAGATGGTATCTTAGGGTGGTTTTGATTTGCATTTCTCAGACTGCTAGAGATGGTGAGCATTTTTTCATGTACTTGTTGATTGATTGTATGTCCTCCTCTGTGAAGTGTCTGTTTAGGTCCTTGGCCCATTTGTTGATTGGGTTATTTGTTATCTTATTGTTTAATATTTTGAGTTCTTTGTATATTTTGGATATTAGGGCTCTATCTGAAGTGTGAGGGGTAAAAATTTGTTCCCAGGATGTAGGCTCTCTATTTACCTCTCTTATTGTTTCTCTTCTTGAGAAAAAACTTTTTAGTTTAAGTAAGTCCCATTTGTTTATTCTTGTTATTAACTCTTGGGCTATTGATGTCTTATTAAAGAATTTGGAGCCCGACCCCACAGTATATAGATCATAGCCAACTTTTTCTTCTATGAGACGCAGTGTCTCTGATTTGATATCTAGCTCCTTGATCTATTTTGAGTTAACTTTTGTGCATGGTGAGAGAACGGGATTCAGTTTCATTTTGTTGCACATGGATTTCTAATTTTCCCTGCACCATTTGTTGAAGATGCTATCCTTCATCCATTGCATGTTTATAGCCACTTTATCAAATATAAGAAAGTTGTAATTTTGAGGATTGGTTTCTCTGTCCTCTATTCTATACCATTGGTCCACCTGCCTGTTTTGGTACCAGTACCACACTGTTTTTGTTACTCTTGCTTTGTAGTAAAGTTTGAACTCTAGTATCGCTATACCTCCCGATTCACACTTCCTGCTTAGAATTCCTTTTGCTATTCTGTGTCTTTTGTTTTTCCATATGAATTTCATGATTGCTTTATCATTTCTACAAGAAATGCCGTTGGGATTTTGATTGGCATTGCTTTAAACCTGTAGAGAACTTTGGGTAATTTCGCCATTTTGATGAATTTAGTTCTGCCTATCCATGAACAGGGTACATTTTTCCATCTTCTAAGATCTTTTTCTATCTCTCTCTTTAGGGTTTTGTGGTTTTCACCTCTTTTGTTAGGTTGATTTCCAAGTATCTTATTTTCTTTGAGGATATTTTGAATGGAGTGGTTTTCCTCATTTCCATTTCAGAAATTTTGTTGCTGATATACAGGAATGCCTTTGATTTATGCGTGTTGCTTTTATATCCTTCATTTATTAACTCTAGCAGTTTCTTTGTAGACCCTTTTGGGTCTGTTAAATATATTACCATTCATCCACAAATAGCGATAATTCAAGTTCTTCTTTTCCTATTTTTATGCCTTTAATTTCTTTTGTCTGTCTAATTGCTCTGGCTAGTATTTCAAGAACTAAATTGAATAGAAGTGGTGATAGAGGGCATCCCTGTTTTCTTCCAGATTTCAGAGGGAATGCCTTCAGTTTTCTCCATTTAGGATGATCCTAGCCTGAGGTTTAGCATATATAGCTTTTACAATGTTGAGGTAAGTTCCTGTTATCCCTAGTTTTTCTAGTGTTTTGAACATAAAGGGATGCTGAACTTTGTTGAATGTTTTACTACATCTATCGAGATGATCATATGGTTCTTGTCCTTAAGTCTATTGATGTGGTGAATAGCATTTATTGATTTCCGTATATTGAACCAGCCTTGCATTCCAGGGATGAATCCTACTTGATCATGGTGCACAACTATTTTGATATGTTTTTGTATTCAATTCACACGGATTTTATTGAGAATTTTTGCATCCAACTTCATTAGAGATATTGGTCTGTAGTTTTCTTTTTTGAAGTGTCTTTGTCTGGTTTTGGGATCAGGGTGATTTTGGACTCCGAGAATGAATTTGGAAGAGCTCCTTATTATTCCATTTCTTGATATAGCTTGAATAGTATTGGTATTAATTCTTCTTCGAAGGTTTTGTTGAACTCCGCTGTATACCCATCAGGTACAGGGCTTTTTTTGATTGGTAGTCTTTTGATGGCTTCTTCCATTTCTTTCTTTGCTTTTGGTCTGTTAAAATTGTGTGTGTCTTCCTGACTGAATATGGGCAGATCGTATGACTTAAGAAATTTATCGATATTATAACTATCTTCTATTTTATTGGAATATAGGATTTCAAAATACTTTCTAATTATCTTCTGTATTTGTGTACTGTCTGTTGTGATATTGCCTTTTTCATTCCGTATGTTAGTAATTTGAGTTCCCTCTCTTCTTCTCATCCTTAGCATGGCTAAGGGCCTGTAAATCTTATTTATTTTTTCAAAGAATCAACTTTTAGTTTTATCAATTTTTTCAATGTTTTTTTTTTTTTGTTTCAGTTTCGTTGATTTCTGCTCTAATTTTAATTATTTCTTGTCTTCTACTACATTTGCTATTGTTTTGCTCTTCCTTTTCTAGGTTTTTGATGTGTACTGTGAGTTTATTTATTTGTTGTTTTATTCTTTTTTTGAGGAAAGAACTCCAAGAAATGAATTTCCCTCTTAAAACTGCCTTCCTTGTGTCCCATAGATTCCAGTATGTTGTGTCTGTATTGTCATTTGATTCTAAGAATTTTTTTATCTCCTCCTTTATGTCTTCTGTAACCCATTGATCATTCAGTAGAATATTGTTCATTTTACATGTGATGTAGGATTTTTCCTTCCTTCTATTCTCATTGATTTCCAGTTTCATTCCATTATGATCAGATATAGTGCATCGTATTATCTCCACACCTTTATATTTACTAAGAGTTGCCCAGTGGCATAATATATGGTCTAACTTGGAGTAGGATCCATGTGCTGCTGAGAATAAAGTGTATCCACTTGATGATGGTTGATATATTCTATATATGTCGGTTAAGTCAAGGTTATTGATTGTGCTGTTGAATTCTATAGTTTCTTATTCAGTTTTTTATAGAGGATCTGTCTAATGGCGAGAGCGGTGTGTTGAAGTCACCCATAATTATTGTGTTGTAGTCTATTTGACTCTTGAACTTGAGGCGAGTTTGTGTTATGAGCGTTGCAGCTCAATTGTTTGGTGCATACCAATTGATAATTGTTATGTCTTGTTGGTGGATGGTTCCTTTTAACAATATATAGTGTCCTACTTTATCCCTTTTGATTAACGTAGGTTTGAAGTTGATTTTATATGATATGAGTATGGCCACTCCTGCTTGCTTCCGAGGGCCACGTGAGTGGTATGATTTTTCCCAACCTTTCACTTTCAGCCTGTGTATGTCTTTACCTATCAAAAGAGTCTCCTGAAGGCAGCATATTGTTGGATTTATTTTTTTGATCCAAGTTACTAGCCTATGTCTCTTGATTGGTGAGTTTAGATTTTTAACATTTAAGGTTACAATTGAAATATGATTTATACTTCCAGTCATGTTTATTTATTTATTAATTTTAATTTGGGTAGTTTTTACTTTTTGGTTATTTTCTTACCCCTTTACTGAGATACCTCCCGCTGTTAGTTTTGGGCACTATTTTTCAATTCCTCTTCTTGTAGTATTTTGCTCAAAATGCTTTGCAGTGCTGGTGTTCTGTCTGCGAATTCTTTTAGCTTTTGTTTATCAAGAAAGACTTAATTTCATTGTCAAATCTGAAGTTTAATTTTGTTGGATACAGTATTCTTGGTTGGAATCCATTATTTTTCAGTGTTTGAAATACATTGTTCAAAGATCTTCTCGCTTTCAAAGTCTGTGATGAAAAATCAATTGTTAACCTAATTCTTTTACCCCTGAATGTTATCTGCCTACTTTCTCTCGTAGCTTTTAATATTCTCTCCTTGTTCTGTATGTTGGCTATCTTCATAATTATATGTCTTGGAGTTTGTCTATTATGGTTTTGAATGTTTGAGGTCCTGTAGGCTTCCAGGATATGGCAATCCATTCCATCTTTCATCTCTGGGATGTTTTCTAGAATTATTTCATTTAATATGTTGTCCATTCATTTGGTTTGAATCTCTATGCCTTCTTCTATCCCGATGACTCCCAATTTTGGTTTTTTTATGACATCCTATATCTCTTGAATAGTTGCTCATGGGATTTAAGCATGTTTTCTGTGTTGACTATATTCTTTTCACGTTGACAAACTTTGTCTTCATTATCTGATGTTCTGACTTCTACTTGATCTAGTCTATTTGAAATATTCTTGTTTGAGTTTTTAATTTGGTTTATAGTTTCCTGCATTTCTAGAATTACTGTATGATTTTTTAAAAGATCTCTATCTCCTGGTAAACCTTGTTCTTTGCCATTTGAATTTGGTTGGTTAATTCATTTTCAAAATATACTTTTATTTCTTGGACTTGCTGCCTCATGTCTTCTCTATTATTCCTTTCCATCTGAGTTAGGTACGACTTAAGTTTTTTCCCTATCCCTGTTTCTGATGCTTCTAGGTTCTCCTGTAGTATTAAGTTGTCCTTCATTGTTTCTACACCTTTTTTTCCCCTTGTTTTTTCATGATGTTCACGTTATTTTCTGGCTCTATTTGATTGCTGTGTTTCTGCTCTCTTCTATAGATTTGTTATGGGTTTATATATCTCTGTTTTCTCTCCTTTGTGTTGCTAGACTATGCCTGCTTAAGTGGATTTCGCTGTTAAGGAATTCTGACAGCCGAGCTCCAGTGATGTCACCTCTCTGCTGTGGTGGGCCCCAGGCTCCTTGCCGGAGTGTCCGAATTGGGGGGGTGGACTGGATTGTCTCTGGTTGGTTTCAGCTCCCGGTCGCTGGCATGCCGGCAGTCTCCAGCCACCCAGTAGCGCGGGCAGCGGATGGGCTGTCGCCGGCGGGTGGGTGATCTCTAGCCACACAGTTGCGCGTTCGGTCGTCGGCAGGCGCGCGTTCTCCAGCCATCAAGACATGCCATCAGCAGGTGGGCTGGCGCCTGCAGGAAGATGGTCTCCAGTTGCCCAGTCACACTGGCAGCGGTCTGGCGTTCTCCAGCCACCCAGTCAGGAGGGCCTGGCCTCTAGTCCCCTGGTTTATCCTGCTAGTCCTGATTTCTCCTGCTAGACCAGATTTCTCCTGAGTGATGCTTCTCGGCAGCTCAAACTGTTCTCTGGGTCTGCCGTTTGTTGGGTGGGGAGGGTGTCTATTGTGAACCCTGGAACTCTATTGTTTTAATATTTTCCGCTTGCCCCTCGCCCCGCACTGGCTTGACAAGTTTCATTTTTGCCACTGATGGGAAGGGGAGATGAAGGTCAGGTGCCTCTAGTTTTCCCCCAGTCTTTATGCAGACTTGCTCTGATTATCCCTCCCCCAAAAGCCTAGGAGAGATTTTATGCGAATTTTCCTCTGTATGTGAGATGAGCTGAGAAACACACACCTGTTTTATTGTTGCAATCTGTCTGGGAGTGGTGGTGGTTTCCTCAGCTCTCCAAGATGGTGGCTGCTGGTTTCCTTTGTGGAGTTTCCACTTTGGGGGATAGAAATGTACTGCTAACTTTCCCGTCTGAAATCCCAAATTCAGCTGGGGGCTCAGTGGATGCTCAGCCAGCAGGATTCCACAGAATCTGCAGCAACGTTTCTCCCTGCTTGCTGGTCGCTTCTCGGTGGTGCCTCACCATTTGTAGACACGGGGCAGGTCACGCAGATCAATCAGAATGAATCTCCAGTTGCACAAGTGGCTTGTGTTTGAGACTCAATTACCGGACCTCGGTGGTGGAAATCATTCTTCTAGATTTCGGTAAACACCCATTTTCCTGTAAGATCCTAACAAGATAGTTTTTCATCATTCTAACTCGTTATTCACCTGCGCAGTGGCAGGGTACACTGAGTGTGATACACTGTCTTCACAGTCATCTTGCAATGCCGAAATATTAGGATATGGATGCACCATTTACTGAAAACTGTTTCAGTACTAGGAAAAAATATGTATTTCAGGTGGATGGATATTTCTGAGAATAATTTTTTAAAAAGTGGATTATAAATCCACATACATGAATATGAATGAATTTAGGGAGTGCATAATAAGACACAAATATTTCATATTTTGAAAAATCCAGAGAGTATATATATATATATATATATATATATATATATATATATATATATACATATACACACACACACAGACATTAAAAACTAGCAATATATATGTCAATTGAAATTCATCATGAAATACATATCATCCACAGACCCAAAAATATTCAAATACTTAACATGGATTTATGTATAATGTTGTTCAACTAGGAGGCTTACCCATAGGTTGAATTTTCACTTCCAACAGCATTTAGGAGGAGTGATCTCTTCTCAAAATTTGTATTTGCCAAGTCAGTCACCTCACAAAAATGTACGTGTGATACCAGGTACGATTCTATATGTGCATATAAAATTACATGTGCTGAATAGGCTACAGAGAAAGGGAGACAGGAATTTACATATTTGTTAACTTTCAAAACACACGGAGAACTATTTCAACAAAAAATTGACTAGATTTATAACTTCTAACCTATATAATGCAAAAGGCAATTCCAACTATACACCATGCCTCCTCTGAACTGCTTGTATTTCTATTCTGTTTGAGTTTTTATTCTCTATCATATTACGATTAGTAGTCAGAGTCTAGTAGGGTAGGGGTTAGAGTCAGGGATTCAGTATTTCGAATGGAAAATTGGAAAATGAATCCAATGTGTATGCAAATATGTGCTACACAAAATCTTCCCACTCCTCCAGAACAATGGCTTGACATTATCTTCGCCCCAAGTAAGACATAATTAGAGGAGAAGAGTTAGAAAATCAGTGAATACTTATCTGGAATGGAATATGCTAAGGAGTTCACTACCTTGGAGGTGGTAGAGGAGTTTCCAAAAGTAAGGGACAGGGTAAACACTCCACAAACATGGAGCTCTGCTGGCCTAAAGACTTCTTGAGAAATTGCCTCTGAGTTTGGGCACTTGAAACATATGTTGTTATCAGGAGCTTTAGCTTCATTTGTAGTGAGATCATCAAAGCTGGGTCTGCACCTATGTGACCTGTAAAACATAGTTTCTTATTTTCCAATGAACATGAGGCAGCAGTCCTGAATTTGATCTTTGTAGGTAAACTGTGGCCACTGGGTTCTAAGTGTCTCCCTGTGTGGACTGTGAAGCCATTTGTTCATCCTCCAATTTTCATGGTGTTTCTTGCTGCTACAATGGGAGTTTGGTATTTGCTTCATGAAATACACGGAGTTCAACTGGGACACAGTGCAGGAGGGAGTTCTGTCACGTGTGGTATTTCAATTTCTGCAGGAGAATGCACCAACCATGCTTCTGTATCACATAGCTTGCCCCATTTACCATAGCAAATCGATTCTGAACATTGCCCTGAAACCTCTCCAAATAAAAAGATGCCTTTACTTAGAAGGGACTGCTGGCTGCATCATGTCAGTCACAAGCCATTTGGAAGCCAATGGCAGATCCACATGGCCCCACCACAGATGTTTTATCACACACCTGCCTACCACTGCTCTAGGCCCACTAATCATCAGGGTCCAACTTATTGGCATCTCTGTTTTACACAATTTTCATTAAAACCAGTCAATCAAGGCAGTGTCTGTTATACTCATGATCAGCAACAGGAAATCCAAAGGTTCTCCTGTGCCAGCTGGTCATGGAAATTTCAAAAATTTCATGGTATTTTTCTAGCCATATTTCAACAATGAAGGTGGAGGCACTGTGAGTTTCAGTTCATTCCAGAACCATTAATGTTGACGAAGCTCATTTCAATGAAAGCTCTGGAGAAATCTCACAGGCAATGCTTCCCAAAGAATGGCCAAAAGGTCAAATGAAGCCAGGCCCATTGAGTTCTACAATGTGAGGTCCATGTGACTTTTGACTCTCAACTACGGCTGCCAAGTCTTTCAGAAGAAAATTATGTGATATCTTGGCTGTGATTCCCAGTGCTCTGTTGAAAGCCACCCTGGGCCTTGATCTCAGTTTCCAAGGGCGACTCTCATGCATGGCCTCCTAAAATCCCAACACAATTAATGGCAATACTTTTCTGAGGTCAGTTCCAGAACTCAGTCTCTAAGGGGAAAAACACCAGAGTTCATGTCAAGGTGGACCCAGTCATCTCTTCCAATCACCACACTAACAACCACAATTAAAACCAAAACAATCCCACATGGCCCTCATGTTCTTTTATATAGACACTCATCATAACCTATCGCTGGAAGTTTCCACGAGGGGCGAAGCCCAAGACAGTCTCCTAAATAATCTCTCTTGCCCCTAATTTGCCTAAATTCAGGGTGGCCTGGACACCATTCCTGTGAACCAGGAGTGTTCAAATAGGCCTGCTGTTAATACTTCTCTGCTTCTCCAATTTGAGGCGTATTGACTGTGCAGTTTGGATTCTTTATGTGAATTGTAGTCACGGGAAAACTCAAGCAATTTAGGGCTTTGAAGAAATGATTTGGCCCAAAGGATCCCTATTCTAACTTGATGGAGGTCAGGAACCTCACAGAGAATGGGGAGAGACTTCATCCACAATAACTGCACTTTTGGCCATTTTTGTTTTGGATGCACACATGTGATGTTTCTTTAGATTCTTCAGGGGTTGAGAATCTAAGCCACGGCCTCACACAGGGCCAAGAGGCTGATTCAGACACTTCCATTTTCAAAGGAATTAAGCAAAGATCCACAGGTGATGTCCATTCATTTCCATTTGAACCTGTTTTCTTCAGGCTTCACAAACGGATGTCTTGAGGCAAAGACCTTCCTGACATTCAGGGCAACAGAACAATAGGTAAGCAAAAGGCCCAAAGCAGGGTTTCTCCACTGAGACTATCATGGTCACACTTATATCTGAGTTTTCTGAGATGCTCGACATTCCCTTTAGCTATCCAGTACATGGCCATGTCACAGGGCTTGGAACTGCTACATATCTTGGACACAAAACCATGAGCCTATTCTGGAGAGTAGCCAGAATTCATGAAGAATGCAGGAATTTTGGAAGATACCACATGTTGCCCATTGATCAAGCAAGCTGAAATCCATTCATAAATTTGGCAGGATGAATGCTGGCAAGCTTTCTGCTAGACGGGAGACAACAATTGATGCATTCAGTTTTCTAATATCTAAAACCATGCACATAGTGGGATACACAGACATAGAAACACTTGCTTGCCAAACGACTTACTATAAACAGTTCACTCCAAACCAAACAAACCGCCTTTCCTACCTATTCTCAGAACATGAGACAAAAACCACAAACCCACACCGACAACCACAGAGGCACCACCTTCTACAAAGTATGTCTGTGACTATCCAGAGTGTCTTCTGACTGGTGGGCCAACTTATGTTCCCCGGAAAACACCAACTCTGTGAACTTGTCAGGAGCCAGCGGTAAGCCACTATCTGCTTTCTCAGGAAAGGCCCCTCTTCTGAGTTTTCCTGGCAGTTGGCCATCCTCATATCTGTAGGTACCATGACAGACTGACTCTGTCCTTGGTAAATCCAAACAAGTGAGCCCACTGGGACTGGGACTGGGACAGGCTCTTGGTACCTTGCTTCCTGGATCCCAAGTACCGAGAGTTCCATGACCAAGGAAGTGAGGTGAGGTCACTTCCTTCAGGAACTGAATGAGGTCACTGCTTTGGCAACCACTTTGTCCTAACAGTTGCTTCCAAGGGTCCCATGAGATCGAGGCTTCTCCTACTTCCTGTGACACTTTCACAAGTTAGAATGGTATATGAACCATAGGCACCCAGGAACAGGTCTCCAAACAGGACTGTTTGTGTCCATCTTCTCTACATTATGAACAGAGAGGCTGATTCAGACACAACCCTTCATCCTGACCAGGTTGTTTGCAATGGAAGATGACGTTTGCTCTCTCAGGTCCTTCATGGCTGCCTACATCTTCTCCAGGGATCACTTCTTCATGGACCTTTGAGTTTTACAACAGGTGGAAGATTCTCTACATTCCTGTATTGTAAGACCAACTTGGTCCCTGCTCTTCTGTAAAGTTAGATTGAGGGAACAGTGTATGGTTAGGGTTAATAACAGGTTTGATTTGGGTTAGGAATTATTCTAATTGATGAATAATGGTATTGGGAACCTGTGATATTTATAAGAATATATAGGTGAAATATAAGTATGAAAACAAAAATCTAGGTAAGATTTGAAGCCCAGAAGGGCATTGCGCTATTGATTGGGATACTTAGCTTTGATATACGTTCTGAACAGGTGTTTCAGATAAATCGATAATCAATGGCATAGGACCTTGTACCTTGGATGATTGAATGTAGAAGTGAACATCCACTAGAACAGGGATAGTCGGTAGGATTAGGAAGATATTCGATAAGTTTCAGAAGAAGACTGAGTACAGAATTTGGACCAAAAGTTCTTTAGCAATAGTGTATCGGGTAGAGAGTGATTGTAAATGTCAGCACACGTGAAGGGTCAGTCACAATGGTGAACTGGGGAAAATATTTAGGTAAGCAGACATCAATAGAGACATTAGGAAATCAGGCAAAGTATAAATTGAGTGATAGGATTAGACATTTGCAACAGGGTTGAGGTTCAAAATATAGTCTTAAGAAGAAACAAATATGTAGTCACCAATAGGATTGATATTGAGAGCATTAGGCACACTGGACATGAATGTTTTCAGTAATCTATGCTCACTTTTCATTTAGGCTTTGATACAATTATAAGTGTGACCTCTTCTTTTTGTGTCCAGAATATTACTGTGATAAAATGTATATGTAGATTAGGTTACATGAGTATTTCTTCCACCATTTCTGGGAGCAACATTTTGAAGATAAAAAAATTAGTATTGGGGTTACAAATAGATTTACTCTGTGTCTATGAACATAGAGATAATTTATGAATAGACTATACTGTGATTAAATATTATAACTTGTTCCAACTTTAAATATTCGATTGAATTGATATCTGAAAATAAACAGAAAATCGTATATTTATATGCAATCATTCATTCCAAACAGAAATACATCTAATGGTAATATTAGGGTTATGGTTTATCATGAAGAGTGTGTCAGTTTTTCTTCAAAATGATTATGGAAATCGAAAAAAAAAAGCGTTTGGAAAGAAGTCTCATGAAAAAACAATCAAGTAACCTGGAGGAATACATGTGTTCTGAATCAGGAAATGATTGAAAGTGAATCAAAATCCTATAAATTATTGAAGTTGTTGATGAAATATATATCCTATGATGTGTATAAACTGAACAAATAGTAATGTACCAGTGTTGAATAAAATGAACTTCAACATAGACATCATATCCAAGAGGAATCTAGTTGCATTGATGTTAAACTGGGTCAGTTACTGTAGAAATATTAGGATTGTATGCACCACTCACTGAAGTTAGTTTTCAGTACTAGAAAACAAATATGTAATTCAGGTGGATGAATATTTCTGAGAATAATATTGTGAAAAGTTGATTATAAATCCACATACATGAACATGAATGAATTTAGGTAGTATATGTAAGACACATATATTTCATATTTTGAAATATTTGGAGAGTGTATATATATATATATATATATATATATATATATATATATATATATATATATCCCCCCACACACACACACACAACACACACACCCAGACAATAAAATGTAGCAATATATATGCCAATCGAAATTCATCATGAAGATGAAGTATATATCATCCACAGATGCAAAAATATTTGATTTACTGAACATGGATTTATGTATAATGTTGTTCTACTAGGAGGCTCACCCATAGGTTGAATTTTCTGTTCCAACAGCGTTTAGGAGGAGTGATCTCTTCTCACAATTTGTATCTTCCAAGTCAGCCACCTCACAAGAATGTACATCTGATACCAGGTAGGATTCTATATGTGCATATAAAAATACATGTGCTGAATCGGCTACAGAGAAAGGGAGACAGGAATTCACATATTTGTTAACTTTAAAAACACACGGAGAACTATTTCAATTAAAAATTAACTAGATTTATAACACCTACCCTATATCATGCAAAAGGCAAGTGCAACTATACACCATGCCTCCTCTGAACTGCTTGTATTTCTATTCTGTTTGGGTTATTTTTCTCCATCATATTAGGATTTGTCATCAGAGTCTAGGAGGGTATGGGTTAGTGTCAGATGGCCCGGCTGGCAGGACACATCAACTTGGGTGTCGATCCTAGTTGGGGAGGAATGAAGGGACAAGAGACACGAGAGATGACAGCAAGACAGGAGTTCTGATCATGCTGCAAACTTTTATTATTCTCAGAGGGTATTTATATGCTGCGGATGGGAAAGCTCTCTTATCGGCAGTTGCTGGATGTCTTCACAGAGTGAGATAACCTCAGGATGTTTCAGGTAGGCAGATGGTAGCCGGATGTCAAAAGGAGATAGATGGCTGTGGGATGTCTCCCAGGCAGGTTGTTTCCCAGGGGGCTGTTTCTTGTGCCAGTCTATTTTTTGAAGGAGAACTTCCTTCTAGCCCCTGACATCTCCCCTTTTGTTATATAAAATATTCGACCATACCTTACAGGCCATGGATTTAGGGGGTGATGGTGGCTCTGTTTCTCTAGGATGCCTTAGAATATCTCCTGATTTGAGCGAGCATATTTCCTAGGAGATTTCGTGTTGGCTTTGGCATGTTTTTGGAGGAGACGTCTTTGAGGGGATAGCATGCCAACCGCCATGCACCAGAGCGTGTCATTCAGAGGTCTTGTGTTTGGGGATCCGTGGATCCATCCTCCTGCAGTCCTTCCTGGACCCTCCGTTATTATGGCCTAACGTGCTCATTCCAAGGGTGTGTCCTCCCCCAAGCGGAGGGGCCCATGGAGAACGAACCCTTATTGCAAGGGTAGAAGATGGTTGCTCAGAGCTGTTACTTATAGTTTTCTGTAAGAAAGAGAGATCTGTGGGATGTAAACTTAATAAGCCTGTGAGAAGGGTTGAACATTCTTTTAAATGTTGGCAGTGCTGTCTTCCATCTCCAGACCATGATAGTGGACCTGTATGGGCTTAGAAACCAAAATATTAATCTGTTCTTTAATAAATTGTACCAGCCTCTTTATAATGCAGGGGCCTATGGACACCATTAAAAGTAAACCCAACAAAGGGACTAATAGGGGAAGAAGGTAGGGTAGAAATCCATTATGCCCAATCCAGAGGGGATTTTCAAATAGTTCCCTTTGTCTCTTTTCTGGATCTTCTTGAAGCTGCTTAATTTTAATGGGTACTATGCCTGATTTATTGGCATAAAAGAAGCATCGTTCCCTAAGGCTAAGCAAATACCTCCCTGGTTAGCTGTCAGCAAATCTAAGCCTCGTCTGTTTTGAAGGAACACTTCTGCCAGGGAATTTATTTGGTCCTGCAAATCTTTAAAGGTTCCTGATAAAGTTTGTACATAATTTATAAGTTGTTGAGACAGGCGATGGTAAGAGTGAATAGCCGTGCCTAAGCCACTGTACCTGTGCGCACAGCAGCTGTTATTCCAAGGCTGGCAATGAGTGGTAAAGCCTGTATTGCCCACCTATGTCTTTTGACTAAAGTGTCTAGGCTAGAAATTGGTAGAGGTTCATCTCCTGGGACAATAGTTATATCAGGGAGTAATAAAGCAAGAACAAAACCAATGGTCCAATTCGCTGGAAGCGTGGGAAGGCCGAGTTTCCTCCACACATAAAAACTGTGCCATTGGAGGGACAAAGAGATGGGGTGGGTGAGGAATAATTTTATACTGTTGAGCAATTTCCAAAGGAAGTAAGTCGAACATCAATATCATAGGTATTATTCTGCATCGCGCCTAAAAGAAATAATGTAAAAGTGCCTATAGGCTGCACTTTAAAGGGAAATCCGGGTTGGCATGTATTATCATTGTCCATGATAGAATTAATAGGAACTGCCATAGGCATGATTGCGCCTGCTGTCATGCAGAGCCAGCAATCACCAGCAAGGGTGGGGTTCGAATTATTAAGCTAGGAGAATGTAGTTTGCAAAATATCTAATGTATTGGTATCTAAACCTGGGAACTGGGATTTAGGCTACATTAAGGGATGATATGTGAGCTCAGGGATTTGGGGTTTCAAAAGTTTGATTATCTGAGGATGCTTGACAGAATAAGTGGGTCCTCCACCATCAGAGACCCCTGTAGGGGCCTTAATGGGCCAGTAGGAAGGTTTTCCGACAGTGCCTTGGCACCCAGCTGACTGTAGCTTGGTGTATTTGCCATCTCCTCCATGGTCAAAGAGAATGGGGGTATAATGAATAGTGGTCCCCCTGCTGCATGAGTTTTAGTTAGGGAGGCTTCAAAAACTTGTTCTCCCTGTTTATTAACACAAAGTGAAGCCGACGCATTACAAGAGACATGCATCCCCTGGGTATGCGTACAAGTTGCAGAACAATTTTGGAGAGCTTTACTTGTACTAGGGGGAATAATCTTTGGCTTGTTAACACATACCCATTTAGGCTGATAAACTCCTCTGAGATTATGGTCAACCTTGGCACGGAGGTAAGTCACCTTAGTCATGCAGTCAGCAGTCTGGGTCCAACTAGTGGGAGCCTCAGTCCAAAATCCTCCTTTGCATTCACGGGGGGGGGGACAAAAAGGTACTCCATGATGTTGGAAATTGGAGGTCCAAGGCCTCCATGTTCAAACCTGTTCAGCAGAAGTGCCTTAAGCAGGATCCTCGCACAGATTGTTGGCTGTATCTGAAATGGAGGAAAATTTGTCCTCAGGGGGAGGGCCTCCGTCCCTGGGTTGAAGTAAGTAATTTACCTGTTTAACCAGGCATTCTGGTAACCATCTTGGGGATGCTTGCTCTTGGTCCAAAACACAAGCTGAGCCTCATCCCCTGATGAGGATAGGATCTGGGCGTTTTCATTTATTTGTAATGGGATTGCACCACATAACAGGCGAGCGAACAGAATTGGACGAAGGATGCCAGTGTCTGTCTGTGGCCAAATGGCCTTCACTGTCTAAGGTAAGAAAAATAAGGGCAAATAATGCATGGTTAAGGCGATCCCTGGGAGTGGTAAATACAAGGGCGGAAGCCTTAAGACGGGATAGCCAAGTCTTTAAGCTAAGCTGGGCAAGTTCCACATGCCTTGGCCCTGAGAGGTGTATGGAATTTCAGTAGTATGACAAAATTGCAAGGTAGCACAAAACTGTTTAAACTTGGCACTGGTATATGCAGGACATTTATCTGTTTTAATATGTATTGGTTTACCCATTACGAAAAAGGCTGAAACAAGATGAGAAAGGACATCTTTGGTAGCCTCTCCAGAATGTGGTGATGCAAAACTAAAGCCGCTGAAGGTATCAATAGAAACGTATATATATTTGGTTTTTCAAAATTCAGGAAAATGAATAACATCCATTTGCTAAACCTGATTGGGCTGTAATCCTCGGGGGTTAACTCCCAAGTGTTGAATGGGGAGGGAGACAGTGCAAACAGGGCATGCTTTTACTATTTCTCATGCATGTTGCCTGGTAATTTTCCAAAGTAATCGATGGCTCTGGGAATTTAGATGGTGAAGATTTTGTAACTCCATGGCCTTTTGAATGGAGCCAACAAAAATTGGAAAGATGGAACGTGTTGCTGCATCAGCTTGGGCATTACCTTGTGTTAGAGGGCTCAGAAGGTCAGAGTGTGTCATGATGTGTCCTAAGGAAAATGCATGTTTTCTGGCGTGAATTAGCTGCTGAAGCTGGTGAAACAGAAAGGGGGAATTGGAAGAAGCCATAATGGTGGGTGAAATCTCCAGCAGGGGCACAGAATGAGCAATGTATGCACTGTCTGTATAAATATTAACAAGATTATCAAAAAAACTTTATGAAAACTTGTGTTATGGTGAACAATTCCACAAACTGAGCTGACTGATAGACAGTATCAAAGGTGGTAGGCTTGTTATTGACAACAAAGACTGCACGGCCATTACTGGAACCATCTGTAAAGACAGTAAGTTCTTGAGGAATGGGAGCCTTTTGAGTAATTTTGGGAAAAATAAATGAATGTAACTGGACAAAATTTAAAACGGCGTCATTGGGGATGTGGTTATGAATTGTTCCCAAAAAGCCTGATAGGGCAATACCCCATTGATCCATGTCTCTAGTAAAAATTGTAGTAAGGGTTTGGTCCTTAGTATATGGAATTAAAATATTATCAGGGACTTTGCCAAAATGTTGTCGAGAAAGCAAACTACCTTTAAAAATAAGAGAAGCTACCTGAGCAAGATAAACAATAATAACCTTGGAGGATGTGGTGGATACAAGGACCAAAAGCAAGGGGCAGCCTTTATTTTTAAAATGTGGATCTCGCTGCCAAAATATTCCTGTGGGTGTATGAGGAGTGTGGAAAATAACCAGAACCAGAGGAAGGTTATAAGAAATTTGTGTAACAAACTTTTGGGCAATGGCTTCTGTGGCTTGGTTTAATGCATGTCATGCCTCGGGAGTAAGCTTTTGAGGGGAGGAGGGGTGGGAATCACCTATCAAAATATCATTAAGGGGCAAAAGTACACAAGTGGGTAATTTTAAATATGTTCCTAGCAATTGAATATCCCCCAGTAATATTTGAAAATCATTAAGTGTGTGAAGATGGTCCACACATAGTTGTATTTTAGGAATTTGGATCTGATTATCTTGAAGTTTAAGGCCCAAATAGGTATAAGGGTCCTGTTTTTGAAACTTATCTCGAGATATCTGTAATCCCAAGGTAGTGAGGTTTTGTAAAAGTCCAAGTAACAATTATTAAGGTCATGGGTATTAGGTGCAGCAATTAACAAATCATCCATATAATGTAAAATATAATTTTGTGCTCATCGCTCTCTCACAGGGTCTACTGCTTGAGCAACGTGTTTTTGGCAAAGACTAGAGCTGTTGGCCATACCTTGGGGAAGAACCTTCCATTGAAATCTCTGCATAGGGCCCTGAAAATTAATGTGAGGGAGACTAAAGGCAAAATAGGGTCTATCCTCAGAATGTAAAGGAATGGTAAAAAAGCAATCTTTTAAGTCAATAACCATTTTACAATAGTTTTTTGGAATCGCCACTGGTGTGGGAATGCCTGGCTGTAGTGCTCCCATCGGGCGCATAACTTTATTAATGGCACACAAATATTGTAAAAGGCACCACTTGCCTGATTTTTTCTTGATAATAAAAATAGGAGTAATCCATGATGAGGTTGAGGGCTTTACATGGCCGGCTGCGAGCTGTTCCTGCACTAACGTGGAGGCAGCCTCCAATTTTTCTTGGGTAAGGGGCCACTGATCCACCAACACAGGAGTCTGAGTCTCCCAAATAATTTTATCTGCATGGGGTACAGGAGGGTCAGGGACTGACACTAAAAATCTGAATACACAAGTCCACATGTATTTGTTTTTGTATGGGTTGTATAGGCTCCACCACTCCTTGTTTCAGTATCCTCAGGCCTGTACCAGGAACAAAATTCATAGGAAGCATTTGATGAGTCACCATGGAATTGGGACTGGCGAGAATAACTTCCAATAACTCAAAATATCTCCTCCCTATACGTTAACAGGGAGGTCAGAATCAACGAAAGGAGTGACAGTTGACTTATTACCATCTTTATCAGTGCAGCTAATAGACCTAGAGCTGACCAGAGGATTTTTTTATTTTCCTATCCCTTTAAGGTCAGTCAAGGATGGAGTGAGGGGCTAACCTGATGGCTTGTATTTTTGAGAAATAATTGTGACATCAGCTCCAATATCTAGAACTCCTTGGAATTCCTTTCCTTCAGTAAGTAAGGTAAGGGTGGGTCTATTGTGAGAAATGGGCTGAACCCAATACACATCAGAGAAGCCCAAGAAGGCAGTCCCCCGAGGTAGGTTTGGGTTTTGGAAATGCCTCCTGAATCCAAGGGAAGGAGAATTAATTTTGCAAGTCTTGTTCCTGCTGGGATGGCGGCAACTCCATTAATAGCAGTGGCCAGTATTTTTATTTCTCCAGTGAAATCATTATCATTAATGCCAACGAAGACCTGAACACCTTGTATGGTAGTGGAGGCTCTTCCAAGATTAAGGGCACATGTATGAGATGGAGGGGGACACATAATTTCATTGGGTATTATCTGGGGCCCTTGCATTGGGTCTAATATTGTATTTGTGGCAGCACAGAGGTCCAATTTTGTGCTGCCTGGGGTGGCTAGTTGGAGGGAGGCAATTGTGGAGAAGGATTTTGTGGTAGGTTGGGAGTTTAGGAGGGAACAAACCTTATTGCTCCTGTGTTTGTCGTGGGGGATGTTGTGGCCGGGGACTGGCCCCGCAGGGAGTTTCCCGAGAAGTAGGAAGAAATAGGCTGTCTGAGGGCATTTGTCTTAGATCTACAATCACTGGCCCAGTGATGACCTTTACCACTTCTATGGAAAAGGGTAGCTGGGGGCGGTTAAGCCCCAGTTTGAGGAGACGCTATTCCTAGGCTTTGTTTGCCTGTGGGACACTCACATGCAAAATGGCCAGGTTGTTTACAAGTAAAGCAAGTACGTGAGCCAGGATTGTGAAAGGCCTTGGTAAAGGCGGTCCCTAAAGCCAGACCCATGGAATGGGCTGCACCCACGTCTGCACAGAGTCTAATAACTTCAGAAAGTTTCCCTTTATCCTTATGTGGTTGAAGAACATTCTGACATGCTGTGTTGGCATTTTCAAAGGCAAGATGTTTTACATAGGTGCTTTCACCTTCGCTTGGTAAATCCTATAGGCTGTGGCATGGTCCTGAGAGGTCGCGGGTGTTCTGAATGGTAGAGAGCTGCTTCCTTCTCCAAGATAGCGTCCTCCCCAGGGGTCAATGTGTCTCTGGGATTTAAAACTGGATAAAGGTGGTTTTTAATCATTGGAGCCTTATTAATTAGGGTCATATTTTGAGGGGGACCAGGAAGGTTCTCAGGGTCCTGGGAAGACTGAGAAGGGTCTATGTCTATACTAATGATGGGCATGCAGAGGGGGGACGAGAGGTCTTTTGCATAATCTCTTCCCCAATCCTGACAAGTTGGAAGGTACCATTGTCAAAGCGAAAACTTTTAAGAATTTCATTAATTAAGTTCCAGTACGAAAAGGTGGGAACTGGCATTTTTTCTGGGCCAAATGATTCATAATAATCTTTTAAACAGTCTCCTACTCTAAGCCATTTTTGCCATCAATGGTCCCTTCAAGAGGAAACCATGGACACAATTCTCCTATGTATGAAAAGAAAAATTTTAAGTCCTTTTTCTTAACATGTGCCCCTCATGTCTTGAAGGACTCCTTGAGGCCTGAAATAAACAAATCATGTGACGATACTGCTTGTCACATGGTGCGTCACTCACCGTGCATCATCCCCACCTTCCTCCTGGATATGTCTCCGGGTGGTGTCTGCTGAGGCGATCGTGAGCTCCTCTTGACCAAGTCTTCCAGGAGGAAGGGGTTCCCCCTCAGTCAAAGGCTTGAGCCCCAGTCGGTGGGCGCCAGATGTCCCGGCCAGCAGGACACATCAACGTGGTCAGCGAACCTAGATTGGGAGGAATGAAGGGACAAGAGGCATGAGAGATGAGAGCAACACAGGAGTTCTGATCAAGCTGCAAAATTTTATTGTTCACACATGGGTATTAATATGCTGGATATGGGAAAGCTCTCTTATCAGCAGTTCCTGGATGTCTTCACAAGGTGAGATAACTTCAGGATGTTTCTGGAAGAAAGATGGCCACAGGATGTCTCAGGGACATATATGGCTACAGGATGTCTTCCAGACAGGATGTCTCCTGGTGGCTGTTTCTTGTAAGTGTCAGGCTGTTCTTTGAAGAAGAATTCCTTCTACCCCTGACAGTCAGGGATTCAGTATTTCGAATGGAAAATTGGAAAATGAATCCAATGTGTAGGCAAATATGTGCTACCCAAAAATCTTCCCACTCTCATTCAGAACAATGCCTTGACATTTCCTTCACTCCAAGTAAGACATAATTAGAGGAGAAGAGTTAGAAATCTGTGAATACATATCGGTAATGGAAAATGCTCAGGAGTTCACAACCTTCGAGGTTGTAGAGGAGTTTCCAAAAGTAAAGGACAGGGTAAAAACTCCAAAAACATGGAGCTCTGCTGGCCTAAAGACTTCTTGAGAAACTGCCTCTGAGATTGGGCACCTGAAATATATGTTGATGACAGGAGCTTTTGCTTCCTTTGTAGTGAGACCATCAAAGCTGGGTCTGCATCTATGTGACCTGGAGGACATGGTTTCTTTTTTTCCTATGAACATGAAGCAGTAGGGCTGAATTCTCTCTTTATAGGTAAACTGTTGCCACTGGGGGCTAAGTGTCTTGCAGTGTGGACTGTGAAGCCATTTGGTCATCCTCCACTTTTCGTGGTGTTTCTTGCAGCTGCACTGGGAGTTTGGTATTTGCTTCACAAAATACGAGAAGTTCAACTGGGATACAGTGATGGAGGGAGTTCTGTCACGTGTGGTGGGTAAGGGTCTGCAGGAGAATGCACCAACCTGGCTTATATCCCACATAGCTTGCCCCCTTGACCACAGCAATCTGATTCTAAACATTGCCCTCCAACCTGTCTATATAACAAGATGCCTTTACATACAAGGGAATGGGGGCTGCACCATATCAGTCACAAGGCATATGAAAGCCAATGGCATATCCACATCAGCCCACCACAGATGTTTTAACACACACCTGCACACCACTGCTCTAGGCCGACTACTCATCAGGCTCCAAGTTACTGGCATCTCTGTTCTACACCATTTTCATGAAACCCAGTCAATCAAGGCACTGTCTGGTACATTCATGATCAGCAATAGGACACCTAAAGGTTCTCCAGTGCCACCAGGTGATGGGAATTTCCAAACTTTAATGATATTTATCTAGGCATTTTTCATGGATGAAGTTGAAGGCACTGTGGGTTTCAATTTATTCAGGAACCATTAAATGGAGAAGAAGCTCATTTCAATGAAAGCTCTGGAGAATTCTAACAGGCAAGGCTTCCCAAAGACAGGCTAAAAGGTCACATTAAGCCAGGCATTTGAGGTCTACAATGTGAGGTCCATGTGTGTTTTGACTTGCAACGATGGCTGCCAAGTCTTTAAGAATAAAATCATGTGATGTCCTTCCTGAGATTTCCAGTGCTCTTCGGAAAGCCTCCCTGGGCCTAGATCTCAGTTTCCAAAGGCGACTCTCATGCGTGGCCTCCTAAAATCCCAACACAATACATGGCAATACTTCTTTCAGGTCAGTTCCAGAACTCAGTCTCTAAGGGGAAATCACATAAGGGTTCAAGCCCAGGTGGACATAGCCATGTCTTCCAACGGCCACAAAAATGACCACAATTAAAACCAAAACACTCCCACATGACACACCTGATGCAAATACCTTCCTGACTTTCAGGGCAACAGAAGAATCAGTAAGCAAAATGTCCAAAGCAGGGTTTTTCCAATGAGGCATTCCTGGTCTCACTGATATCTGAGCTTTCTGAGATGCTCGCCATTCCCTTCAGCTATCCAGTACATGGCCATGTCACAGAGATTTGAGGTGGTACATATATTTGACACAAAACTATGAGCCTATTCTGGAGAGTGCACACAATTCAGGAAGAAAACAGGAACTTAAGAAGTTAGCAGGTGTTCCCCATCGATAAGTCAAGCCGCAGTCCATTCATGAATTGGGCAGGATGAAAGCTGAGAAGCTTTCTACTAGACAGGACTCACCAATTGATGCATTTTCTTTTCTAATGTCTACAACCAGGGACACAGTGGTATAAACAGACATAGAAACACTCGACTTGTCAAATGACTTACTAGAAACAGTTCCCTCCAAACCAAACAAACCGCCATTCCTACCTATTCTCAGAATATGAGACAAAACCACAAACCCAAACCCACACCCACAAAGACACCTCCTTCCCCCAAGTAGGTCTGTGACTATCCGGAGTGTCCTCTGACTGGTGGGCCATACTATGTTCCAATGAAATGGCCTGTCCTGTCTCAGATCTGGTCTCCTTGGCCAACTCTGTGAAGTTGTCAGGAGCCAGCAGTGAGCCACTACCTACTTTCTCAGGAAAAGCCCCTCTTCAGATCTTTCCTGGTTTTGGCCGTCCTCACATCAGTAGGTAGCAAGAATGACTGACTCTGTCCTTGGTAAGTCCAAACAAGTGAGACCACTGGGACTGGGACTGCCTCTTGGTGCCTGGCTTCTTGGATACCAAGTTCAGAGAGTTTCATCAACAAAGAAGTGAGGTGAGGTCACTTCCTTAAGGAACTGAATCAGATCACTGCCTTGGTAACCACTTTGTTCTAACAGTTGCTTCCAAGACTACCATGAGATGGAGGCTGCCCCTACTTTCTGTGACACTTTCACAAGGTAGAATGGTATATCAACCATAGGCACCTAGGAAGAGCTCTCCACACCAACCTGGTTTGGTCCATCTTCTCTACATTAAGAAGAGAGAGGCTGATTCATAAACAACCCTTCATCCTGACCAGGTTGTTTTCCATGGAAGCTGACTTTTGCTCTCTCAGGTCCTTCATAGTTGTCTACATCTTCTCCAGGGATCATTTCTGCATGGACCTTGAGGTTCTCAGGAGGTGGAAGATCCCCTACATTCCTGTATTGTAAGACCAACTCTGACCCTGCTCTTCTGTAAAGTTAGATTGAGGGAACAGTGTATGGTTAGGGTTAATAATATGTTCAATTTGAATTAGGAATCATTCTGCTGGATGAATAATGGTACTGGGAACCTGCGACATTTATGAGTATATATAGGTGAAATATATGTATGAAAACAGAAATCTAAGTAAGATTTGAAGCGCAGAATGGGGATGGGCCCTTGATTGTGATACTTAGCATTGAATTATGTTCTGCACAGATGTCTGAGATAGATCGATATACAATGGCATTAGACCCTGTACCTTGGATTATTGAATGTATTAGAGAACATCCAGTCAAAAAGGGATAATGGGTAGGATTAGGAAGATAGTCAGTAGGTTTAAGAAGAAGAGTGAGTATAGGATTTGGAACAAAAGTTCCTTAGCAATAGGGTTTGGATTAGAGTGTGAATGTAAGTGTCAGCACAATTGAAGAGTCAGTCACAATGATGAACTGCAGAAAGTATGTAGGAAAGCTGATATAAATAGAGACATTATGAAATCAGGAAAAGTATAAAGTGAGAGATAGGATTAGATATTTTCAACAGGGTTGAGTTTGAATATATAATCTTAGCAAGAAACAAATATGTTGTCACAAATAGGATTGAATTTTGAGAGCATTAGCCAAACTTGATATGGATGGTTTTAGTAATCCATGTTCACTTTACATTTAGGCTTTGGTGCAAACATAAGTGTGACCATTTCTTTTTGTGTCCAGAATATTACTGTGATAAAATGTATATGTAGATCAGATGACATGAGTATTTCTTCCACCATTACTGGGAGCAAAATTTTGAAGACGTATAAATTAGTATTGGGTTTACAAAGAGGTGTACTCTGTGTCTATGAATATAGAGACAATGCATGAATAGACAATAGTGTGAATAAATAATATAACTGGTTCCACTTTAAATAATGGATTGATTTGATATCTGAAAATATATAAGAAATCTTATATTGATATACAATAATTCATTCCAACCAGTTATACATCTAATAGTAATATTAGGGTTATAGTTTATCATGAAGGGTGTGTGAGTTTTGCTTCAAATATGATTATGGAAATCGAAAATAATATGTTTGGAATGAAGTCTCATGAAAAAACCAGTCAAGAAACATGGAGGATTACATGTGTTCTAAAGCAGAAAATGATTGAAAGTGAAACAAATGCCTATAATTTTGCTAATGTATGGATGAAATATATATCCTATAATGTGCATAAACTGAAGAAATTGTAACATACCAGTGGTGAATAAGAATGAACATCAAAATACACATCATGTCCCATAGGAATCTACTTGCATTGATGACAAACTGGATCAATTATTGTAGAAATATTAGGATTTGTATCCACCATTCACTGAAGTTATTTTTCATTTCTAGGAAAAAAAATATGTATTTCAGGTGGATGAATATTTCTGTGAATAATCTTGTGAAATGTTAACTCTAAATCCACATACATGAATATGAATGAATTTAGGGAGTGTATAATAAGACACATATATTTTATATTTTAAAAAAAATTAGTGTGTGTGTGTGTGTATATATATATATACACACACACACACACACACACACACACACACACACACAGAGACATTAAAAATTAGCAATACATATGCCAATCGAAATTCACCATGAAATATATATCATCCACAGATCCAAAAATATTCATTTTACTGAACATGGATTTATGTATAATGTTGTTCAACTAGGAAGCTCACCCATAGTTTGAAATTTCAGTTTCAACAGCGTTTAGGCGGAGTGATCTATTCTCACAATTTCTATCTGCCAAGTCAGCCACCTCACAAGAGTGTACCTGTGGTACCAGGTAGAATTCTATACGTGCATATAAAAATACATGTGCTGAATAGGCTACAGAGACAGGGAGACAGGAATTCACATATTTGTTTACTTTAAGTACCCATGGAACTATTTCAATTAAAAATTAACTTGAATTATAACACCTACACTTTATCATGCAAAAGCCAAGTCTAACTATACACCATGCCTCCTCTGAAATGCTTGCATTTCTATTCTGTTTGGGTTATTTTACTCCATCATATTAGGATTAGTAGTAAGAGTCTATTAGGGTATGGGTTAGTGTCAGTTATTCAGTATTTCAAATGGAAAATAGGAAAATAAATCCAATGTGTATGCAAATATGGGCTACAAAAAATTCCCACTATCATCCAGAACAATGCCTTGACAATATCTTCGCCCCTAGTAAGACACAATTAGAGAAGAAGAGTTAGAAAATCTGTGAATACATACCTGGAATGGAAAATGTTCAGGAGTTCACAACCTTGGAGGTGGTAGAGGAGTTTCCAAAAGTAAGGGACAGTGTAAACACTCCACAAACATAGAGCTATGCTGGCATTAAGACTTCTTGAGAAACTGCCTCTGAGGTTAGACACTTGAAGTATATGTTGTTGTCAGGAGCTTTAGCTCCCTGTGTACGGAGATCATCAAAGCTGGGTCTGCATCTATGTGACCTGGAGGATATGGTTTATTATTTTCTAATGAACATGAGGAAGCAGTGATGAATTCTCTCTTTGTAGATAAACTGTGGCCACTGGGGGCTAAGTGTCTCCCTGTGTGGACTTTGAAGCCATTTGGTCATTCTCCAATTTTCATGGTGTTTCTTGCTGCTGCACTGGGTGTTTTGTATTTGCTTCACAACATACAAGGATTTCAAATGGGTCACAGTGCTGGTGGGAGTCCTGTAAGGTGTGGTGGGTCAGGGTCTTCAGGAGAATGCACCAACCAGGCTTCTATCCCACATTTCTTGATCCCTTGACCATAGCCACCTGATTCTGAACATTGACCTGAAACCTGTCCATATAACCAGATGCCTTTTCATATAATTTTCTCCTGGCTGCACCAAGTCAGTCACAAGCCATTTGGAAGCCAATGACACACCCACATGGCCACACCACAAATATATTATTAGACAACTGCACACCACTGCTCTAGGCCCACTACTCAGCAGGCTACAACTTACTGGCATCTGTGTTCCACACCATTTTCAAGAACTCCAGTCAATCAAGGCACTGTCTGGTACACTCATGAGCAGCAATAGGACATCCAATGGTTCTCCAGTGCCACCTGGTCATTGGGAATTTCAAAAATTTCATGGTATTTATCTATCCATTGTTCAAGAATGAAGTTGGAGGCACTTTGGGGTTTCCATTCATCCAAGAACCATTAAATGGTGAGGAAGCTCATTTCAATGAAAGCTCTGGAGAACTCTCACAGGCAAGGCTTTCCAAAGAGTGGTCAAAATGTCATATGCAGACATGCCCATTGAGGTCTAAAATGTGAGGTCCATGTGTGTTTTGACTCTTAACTATGGCTGCCAAGTCTTTCAGAATAAAATCATGTGATATCCTGGTTGAGATTCTCAGTGCTCTGTGGAAAGCCACCCAGGGCCCAATCTCAGGTTTCAAGGGTGACTCTCATGCGTGGCCTCCTACAATCCCAACACAATTAATGGCAATACTTCTCTGAGGTCAGTTCCAGAACTCAGTCTCGAAGGAGAATCACACCCGAGTTCAAGCCCATGTGGACCCAGTCATCTCTTCCAACCGCCACACAAATGACCACAATTGAAACCAAAACATTCCCACATGACCCTCATCTTCTTCCATATAGACACTCATCATAAACTCTTGCTGGAGGTTTCCATGAGGAGCACAGCCCAAGGCAATGTCCAAAATATGCACCCTTGCCCGTCATTTGCCTAAAATGAGGGTGGCCTTGACACCCTTCCTGTGAACCAGGAGTGATCAAACAGGCCTGCCTTTAATACTGCTCTGCTTCTCCAATTTGAGGCCAACTGACTGTCAGGTATAGATTCTTTATGTGATTTGGCATCATGGGAGAACACAAGCACTTCTGCAGGAGTTCAAAGAACTCATTTGACCCAGAGGATCCTATTCTCACTTGATGGAGGTTAGGAACCTAACAGAGGAAGGCAAGAAACTTCATCCACAATGACTGATATTTTTACCATTTTCGTTTTCAATACACACATGGGAACTTTCTTTATATCCATCAGGTGCTGAGAATCTAATCCATAGCCTGACCCAGAGGCAAGCAGCTGATTCAGACACATCCCTTTCGAAAGCAATTAAGCAAAGCACCACAGGTGATGCCCATTCATTTGCATTTAAAAACTGTTTACTTCAGGCTTCAAAAAGGAGTGGCCTGAGGTAAGGACCTTCCTGATATTCAGGGCAACAGAAAAATAGGTAAGCAGAAGGCCCAAAACAGTGTTTCTCCACTGAGACTTTACTGGTCACACTGATATCTGAGTTTCCTGAGATGCTCGCCATTCCATTCAGCTATCCAGTACATGGCCATGTCACAGAGCTTGGAGGTGTTACATATCTTGGACACAAAACCATGAGCCTATTCTGGGTAGTGCCCAAAATTTAGGAAGAAAACAGGAACTTAGGAAGATAGTAGGGGTTGCCCATCCATAAAGCAACCTGCAGTCCAGTCATAAATTGGGTAGGATGAATGATGGAAAACTTTCTTCTAGACAGGACATATCCATTGATGCATTCTCTTTTCTTATGTCTACAACCACGGACACAGTGAGATACACAGATATAGAAACACTCACCTTGTCAAACGACTTTTTAGAAGCAGTCCACTCCAAACCAAACAAATCGCCTTTCCTACCTATTCTCAGAACATGAGACAAAACCACAAACTCACACCCACACCCACAAAAGCACTTCCTTCCCCCAATATGTCTGTGACAATCCGGAGTGTCCTCTGACTGTGGACCATATTGTTACCCTGAACTGGCCTGCCCTGTCTCAGATCTGGTCTCCGTGGCCAAATCTGTGAAGTTGTCAGGAGCCAGTGATGACCAACTACCTGTTTTCTTAGGAAAGGACCCTCTTCAGAGCTGTCCTGGCATTTGGCCATTCTCACATCAGTAGGTACCAAAAAAGACTCTCTCTGCCCTTGGTAAAACCAAACATGTGATCCCACTAGGACTGTTACTGGGACTGGCTCTGGATGCCTGGCTTCCTGGATCCCAAGTTCAGAGAGTTCCATCACCAAGTAAGTTAGGTGAAGTCACTTTCTTCATGAAATGAATGAGGTCACTCCTTGGCAACCATTTTGTCCTAACAGTTGCTGCCAAGGATCTCATGAGATGGAGGCTGTTCCTACTTTCTGTGACACTGTCACAAGTTAGAATGGTATATCAACCATATGCACCGGGGAACTTCTCTCCATACAGGCCTGCTTTGGTCCATCTTCTCTACATTAAGAAGAGAGAGGCTGATTCAGACACATCCTTTCATCCTGTCCAGGTTCTTTACCATGTCAGAAGACTTTTGCTCTCTTAGGTCCTTCATAGCTGCCTACCTCTTTTCCAGGGATCATTTCTGCATTGACCTTTGAGGTTCTCAGCAGGTGGAAGATCCCCTACATTCCTGTATTGTAAGACCAACTCTATCCCTGCTCCTCTGTAAAGGTAGATTGAGGGAACAGCGTATGGTTAGGGTTAATAACAGGTTCGAATTCAGTTGGGAATCATTCTGCGGGATGAATAATGTTATTGGGAACCTGCGAAATTTAAAAGAATATATAGGTGAAATATAAGTTTGAAAACCCAAATCTATGTAAGTTTTGAAGCCCAGAAGTGTATTGGGCCCTTGGGTAGGATACTTAGCTTTGAATTGTGTTCTGCACAGATGTCTCTGATTAATCGCTATACAATGGCATAGGACCTTTACCTTGGATGATTGAATGTCGAAGAGAACATGCAGTCAAAAAGGGATAGTCGATAGGATTAGGAAGATAGTCAGTAGGTTTAGAAAGAAGAGTGAGTATAGGATTTGGACAAAAACTTTTTTAGCAATAGGGTTTCGGGTAGAGAGTGAATGTAAATGTCAGCACATGTGAAGAGTCATTCACAATGATGAACTGGGGAAAATATGTAGGAAAGTAAATATCAAAGGAGACAAAAGGAAATCAGGCAAAGTATAATGTGAGTTATAGGATTAGACATTTTCAACAGGGTTGAGGTTGAATATATAATCTTAGCAAGAAACAAATATGTAGTCACCAATTGGATTGACATTTGAGAGCATTAGGCAACCTGGACATGGATGTTATTACTAATCCATGCTCACTTTCCATTTAGGCTTCGGTACAATCATAAGTGTGACCTTTGCATTTTGTGTCCATAATATTACTGTAATAAAATATATATGTAGATCAGGTGACACGAGTATATCTTTCACCATTTCTGGGAGCAATATTTTGAAGACGTATAAATTAGTATTGGGGGTACAAACAGGTGTACCCTGTTTCTATGAATATACAGATAATGCATGAATGGAACATACTCTGAATAAAACCTATACTCATTCCACTATAAATAATGGATTGAATTGATATCTGAAAAAATACAGGAAATCAAATATTGATATACAGACATTCATTACAACCAGTTATACATCAATGATAATATTAGTATTAAGATTTTCATGAAGAGTGTGTGAGTTTTGCTTCAAAATTGATTATGGAAATCGAAAATAATGTGTTTGGAAAGAAGTCTCATGAAAAGAGCAGTAAAGAAACATGGAGGAATACATGTTTTCAGAAGCAGGAAGTGATTGAAAGTGAAACAAATTCCTATATATTTTTGAACTTTTGGATGAAATATATATATTATGATGTGCATAAACTGAAGAAATAATAATGTCCCACTGTTGAATAAATATGAACGTCAAAATACATATCATGTCCCATAGGAATCTACTTGCATTGATGTTTTTTTTTTTTAATTAATTTTTATTGTAGGTTGTTCAAAACATTACATAGTTCTTGATATATCATATTTCACACTTTGATTCAAGTGGGATATGCGCTCCCATTTTTACCCCATATACAGATTGCAGAATCACATCATTTGCACAACAATTGATTTACATATTGCCATTCTGGTGTCTGTTGTATTCTGCTGCCTTTCCTATCCTCTACTATCCCCCCTCCCCCCTCCCCTCCCCTCTTCTCTCTCTACCCCCTCTACTGTAATTCATTTCTCCCCCTTATATTTTTCCTCCTTTCCCCTCACTTCCTCTTGTATGTAATTTTGTATACCCCTGAGGGTCTCCTTCCATTTACATGCAATTTCCCTTCTCTCTCCCTTTCCCTCCCACCTCTCATCCCTGTTTAATGTTAATCTTCTTCTCATGCTCTTTGTCCCTACTCTGTTCTTAGCTACTCTCCTTATATCAAAGAAGACATTTGGCATTTGTTTTTAAGGGATTGGCTGGCTTCACTTAGCATAATCTGCTCTAATGCCATCCATTTCCCTCCAAATTCTATGATTTTGTCATTTCTTAATGCAGAGTAATACTCCATTGTGTATAAATGCCACATTTTTTTATCCATTCGTCTATTGAAGGGCATCTAGGTTGGTTCCACAGTCTTGCTATTGTGAATTGTGCTGCTATGAACATGGATGTAGCAGTGTCCCTATAGTGTGCTCTTTTTAGGTCTTTAGGGAATAGACCGAGTAGGGGAATAGCTGGATCAAATGGTGGTTCCATTCCGAGCTTTCCAAGAAATCTCCAGACTGCTTTCCAAATTGGCCGCACCAATTTGCAGTCCCACCAGCAATGTACAAGAGTACCCTTTTCCCCACATCCTCGCCAGCACTTGTTGCTGTTTGACTTCCTAATGGCTGCCAATCTTACTGGAGTGAGATGGTATCTTAGGGTGGTTTTGATTTGCATTTCTCTGACTGCTAGAGATGGTGAGCATTTTTTCATATACTTGTTGATTGATTGTATGTCCTCCTCTGAGAAATTTCTGTTCAGGTCCTTGGCCCATTTGTTGATTGGGTTATTCGTTATCTCATTGTCTAATTTTTTTAGTTCTTTGTATATTCTGGATATTAGGGCTCTGTCTGAAGTGTGAGGAGTAAAGATTTGTTCCCAGGACGTAGGCTACCTATTTACCTCTCTTATTGTTTCTTTTGCTGAGAAAAAACTTTTTAGTTTGAGTAAGTCCCATTTGTTGATTCTAGTTATTAACTGTTGTGCTATGGGTGTCCTATTGAGGAATTTGGAGCCCGACCCCACAGTATGTAGATCATAGCCAACTTTTTCTTCTATCAGACGCCATGTCTCTGATTTGATATCAAGTTCCTTGATCCACTTTGAGTTAACTTTTGTGCATGGTGAGAGAAAGGGATTCAGTTTCATTTTGTTGCAAATGGATTTCCAGTTTTCCCAACACCATTTGTTGAAGATGCTATCCTTCTTCCATTGCATGCTTTTAGCCACTTTATCGAATATAAGATAGTTGTAGTTTTGTGGATTGGTTTCTGTGTCCTCTATTCTGTACCATTGGTCCACCCGCCTGTTTTGGTACCAGTACCATGCTGTTTTTGTTACTATTGCTCTGTAGTATAGTTTGAAGTCTGGTATAGCTATACCGCCTGATTCACACTTCCTGCTTAGCATTGTTTTTGCTATTCTGGGTCTTTTATTTTTCCATATGAATTTCATGATTGCTTTCTCTATTTCTACAAGAAATGCCGTTGGGATTTTGATTGGCATTGCATTAAACCTATAGAGAACTTTTGGTAATATCGCCATTTTGATGATGTTACTTCTACCTATCCATGAACAGGGTATATTTTTCCATCTTCTAAGATCTTCTTCTATTTCTCTCTTTAGGGTTCTGTAGTTTTCATTGTATAAGTCTTTCACCTCTTTTGTTAGGTTGATTCCCAAGTATTTTATTTTTTTTGAGGATATTGTGAATGGGGTGGTTGTCCTCATTTCCATTTCAGAGGATTTGTCACTGATATACAGGAATGCCTTTGATTTATGCGTGTTGATTTTATATCCTGCCACTTTGCTGAATTCATTTATTAGCTCTAATAGTTTCTTTGTAGACCCTTTTGGGTCTGCTAGGTATAGAATCATGTCATCTGCAAATAGTGATAATTTGAGTTCTTCTTTTCCTATTTTTATGCCTTTAATTTCTTTCGTCTGTCTAATTGCTCTGGCCAGTGATTCGAGAACTATGTTGAACAGAAGTTGTGAGAGAGGGCATCCCTGTCTTGTTCCAGATTTTAGAGGGAATGCCTTCAGTTTTTCTCCATTCAGAATGATGCTAGCCTGAGGCTTGGCATAGATTGCTTTTACAATATTGAGGTATGTTCCTGTTATCCCTATTTTTTCTAGAGTTTTGAACATACTCACCACTGCTCTAGGCCCACTAATCAGCAGGCACCAACTAACTGGCATCTCTGTTCTACACCATTTTTATGAAACCCTGTCAATCAAGGCACAGTCTGGTATACTCATGATCAGCATCAGGACATTCAAAGGTTTTCCAGTTCCAACTGGTCATTGAAATTTCAAAAATTTCATGGTATTTATCTAGCCATTATTCAAGGAAGAAGTTGTAGTCACTGTGGGATTCAATTCATTCAGAAACCATTAAATGTTAAGGAAGCTCATTTCAATGAAAGCTCTGGAGAACAATCACAGGCAAGGCATCCCAAATAGTGGCCAAAAAGTCACATGAAGCCAGGCCCATTGAGGTCTACAATGTGAGGTCCATGTGTGTTTTGACTCTCAACTATGGCTGCCAAGTTTTTCAGAATAAAATCATGTGATATCCTGGCTGAGATTCTCAGTGTTCTGTGGAAAGCCACCCTTGGCCTAGATCTCAGTTTCCAAGGGCGACTCTCATGCGTGGCCTCCTAACATCCCCACACAATTCATGGCAATACTTCTCTGAGGTCAGTTCTACAACTCAGTCTCTAAGGAGTATTACACCAGAGTACAAGCCGAGGGGGACCCAGTCATCCCTTCCAACTGCCACACAAATTACCAAAATTAAAACCAAAACATTCCCACATGGCCCTCATCTTCTTCCACATAGACCCTCATTATAACCTCTGGCTGGAGATTTCCATGAGGGGTGCAGCGCAAGAGAGTGTCCAAAATAAGCTCCCTTGACCCTCATTTGCCTAAAGTCAGGGTGGCCTGGACACCATTCCTGTGAACCAGGAGTGATCAAATAGGCCTGCCATTACAACTACTCTGCTTCTCCAATTTGAGGCCTACTGACTGTGGGGTTTAGATTCTTTATGTGAAGTGGAATCATGAGAAAACCCAAGCACCTCTGCATGGCTTTGAAAAACTCATTTGACCCAAAGGATCCCTATACTCACTTGATGATTGTCTGCAACCTAATAGAGGAAGGAGAGAGACATCATCCACAATGACTGAATTTTGCCATTTTAGTTTTGGATGCACACATGGGATCTTTCTTTATATCCATCAGGTGCTGAGAATATAAGCCACAGCCTCACACAGGGCCAAGAGGATGATTCAGACACATCCCATTCAAAGCAATTAAGCAAAGAGCCACGGGTGATGCCCAATCATTTCCATATGAAAACTGTTTTTTTCATGCTTATCAAAGGGGTGGCCTGTGGCAAAGACCTTCCTGTCATTCAGTGAAACAGAAAAATAGGTAAGCAAAAGGCAAAAAGCATGGTTTCTCCACTGAGACTTACCTGGTCACACTGATATCTGAGTTTTCTAAGAAGCTCGCCATTACCTTCAGCTATTCAGTATATGGCCATGTGACAGAGCTTGGGGTGGTACCTATCTTGGACACAAAACCATGAGACTATTCTGCAGATTGGTCAGAATTCAGGAAGGAATCTGAAACTTAGGAAGATAGTAGGTGTTGCCCATCGATAAGGCAACCTGCAGTCCAGTCATAAATTGGGCAGGATGAATGCTGGGAAGCTTTCTACTAGACAGGACACATTCATTGATGCATTCTCTTTTCTAATGTCTACAACCACGGACACAGTGTTATACACAGACATAGAAACACTTGCCTTGTCAAAAGACTATCTAGAAACAGTCCACTGCAAACCAGACATACCAGGTTTCCTACCTATTCTAAGAAAATGAGACAAAACCACAAGCTCACACCCACAAACACAAAGCACCTCCTTCCCCCAAGTAAGTCTCTGAATATCCAGAGTGTCCTCTGACTAGCGGGCCCTACTATGTTCACCCGAAATGGCCTGTACTGTGGCAGATCTGGTCTCCTTGGCCAACTCTGTGTAGTTGTTAGGAGCCAGCAGTGAGTCACTACCTACTTACTAAGGAAAGGCCCGTCTTCAGAGCTCTCCTGATATTTGGCCATCCTCACATCAGTAGGTACCAAGAAAGACAGAATCTGTCATTGGTAAAACAAAACAAGTGAGCCCACTGGTACTGGGACTGGGACTGGCTCTGGATGCCTGGCTTCCTGGATCCCAAGTTCAGAGAGTTCCATCACCAAAGAAGTAAGGTAGGTCACTTCCTTCAGGAACTGAATGAGGTCAATGCCTTGGCAAACACTTTGTCCTAATAGCTGCTTCAAGGGTCCCATGAGATGGAGGCTGCCCCTACTTCCTGTGACACTGTCACAAGTTAGAATGGTATATCAACCATAGACACACGGGAACAGCTCTCCACACAGACCTTGATTGGTCCATCTTCTCTACATTAAGAAGAAGGTGGCTGATTCAGACACACCCCTTCATCCTGACAAGGTTGTTTGCCATGGAAGATGACTTTTGCTCTCTCAGGTCCTTCATAGCTGCCTACCTCTTTTCCAGGGATCATGTCTGCATGGACCTTTGAGGTTCTCAGCAGGTGGAAGATCCCCCACATTCCTGTATTGTAAGACCAACTCTGTCCCTGCTCTTCTGTAAAGTTAGATTGAGGGAACAGTGTATGTTTAGGGTCAATAACATGTTGGATTTGGTTTAGGAATCATCCTGCAGAATGAATAATGGTATTTAAAACTGCGATATTTACTAGAATATATATGTGAAATATAAGTGTGAAACTAGAAATCTAGGTTACATTTGAAGCCCAGAAGGGCATTGGACCCTTGATTGTGATACTTAGAATAAAATTACATTCTGCACAGAGGTCTCAGATAGATCAATATACAATGGCATAAGACCTTGTACCTTGCTTGATTGAATGTAGAAGAGAATATCCAGTCAAAAAAGGATAGTCGGTAGGATTAGGAAGATAGTCGGTAGGTTTAGAAAAAGAATGAGTATAGGATTAGGAACAAACGTTTATTAGCAATAGGTTATCGATTAGAGTGTGAATGTAAATGTCAGCACATGTGAAGAGTCAGTCACAATGATGAACTGGGGAAAATATGTAGGAAACAGATAGAAATAGAGCCATAATGAAATCAGGCAATGTATAAAGTGAGGGATAGGATTAGACATTTTCAGTAGGGTTGAGTTTGAATATATAATCTTAAGAAGAAACAAATATGTAGTCACCAATAGGATTGATATTTGAGAGCATTAGGCAAGCTGGACATGGATGTTTTTAGTAATCCATGTTTACTTTCCTTTTAGGCTTTGGTACAAACATAAGTGTGAGCTTTGCATTTTGGGTTACGAATATTTCTGTGATTAAATGTATAAGTAGATCAGGTGACATGAGTATTTCTTCCAACATTTCAGGGAGCAATATTTTGAAGACATATAAATTAGTATTGGGGGTATAAAGAAGTGTACACTGCGTCTATGAATATAGAGATAATGCATGAATAGACCATACTGTGAATAAATAATATAACTCGTTCCACTTTAAATAATGGATTGAATTTTTATCTGAAAATATATAAGAAATCCTATATCGTTATGCAATCATTAATTCCAACCAGTGATACATCTAATGGTAATATCAGAGTTATAATTTATAATAAAGTTTATGTGAGTTTTGCTTCAAAAGTGATTATGGAAATTGAAAGTAATGTGTCTTGAAAGAACTCTCATGAAAAGACCTGTCAAGAAACATGGAAGAATACATGTGTCCTGAAGCAGGAAGTGATTGAAAGTGAAACAAATTCCTGTAAATTTGCGAACTTGTGGGGAAATCTTAAGAGCCCCTCCCAGCTCTCCCTTGAGCGCGATAGCCAGACCGAGGGAATTAGGAGTGGCACGGGACTCGTGGTGCAGACCTCCAGGCCACCGCTCCCACCAGTGCTGAAAACTGAAGTCTCTTGCTCCAGCTTCCGGGGGCATGGCTTCCGGAGTGCAACCAAATTCGCTGGGGGTTCTCAGGCCTAAGCTCTACAAACTTAGGGTCTGAGGGAGACAAACAGGGAGATTGTGCCCAGGCGTTCATGAAAACAGGGCTCCTAGGAGCAGCAGACCTGGCATGTAGCCAGTATTGTGGTGAGTGTCACAGGTGAGTGGGGCCTGGCTTGAGGAAACACAAAAGAAGGCCCTAGGCACTCAGGATTGGACACCCACCCAGTCTGGGAGGAAGAGCTGCTGCACAGTGATTGGTTCCCACTTATTGAAAGGAGAAGCTTGGCCCAGTGGGCACAGCTCTACCTACTGGAAAAGAAGTTTATTGCAATCTATGACTGCATTTATTGTTATTATTATTATTTTAATTTGTTTTTTTTGTTTTTGTTTTGTTTTTTTTTTTGTTTTCTTTTATTTTCATTTTTTTGTTGCTGTTCTTTAACTTTTAAAAAACGTTTTAAAATTTTTTATTTTATTTTATTTTATTTTTTCTGGTTCATGATGACCATCTGAGAACACAAATTTATTGCTTTTATTTTCCAAAATCCTCATAAAAGAACTTAAACACTATAAAAATAATCACACGGTATTACCATAAAACAACAAATGAAAGGGAAAAAAAACATTGGATCTCACCATTATGTATACACACAACACACACCTGCACAATCCCCCCAAACTAAAAGTAAATAGCGGAAAGATCAGTAGAGTGGAGGGAAGGGAACAGAAAGAGGGAGGAAAGGAGAAAAAGAGGAAGTACTGGGGACTGAATTAGAGCAAATTATATTTCATGCTTTTATAATTATGCCAAAATGAATCTTAATGTTATGTATAATCTTAATGTTATGTATAAAAAGAACCAATTAAAAAAAGAAATATGATAGTATACCAGTGCTGTGTAGAGCCAATAAAAAAATACCTATACATAAACTAAAAAAAAATGTGAATTTTAAGAATAAACTGGAGTGGGCTAGAGTTGTGGCTCAGTGGTAGAGCACTTGTCTAGCATGTGTGAGGCACTGGTTGGATTCTCAGCACTGCATATAAATTAATTAATTAAATAAGGATCCATCAACAACTAAAAAAACTAGTAAAAAAGAATAAATTATAAAAAATAAATGAAAGTGTGTAGAAAATGTCATTTGAAGTAAAAATACAAAATCAGCTCTAAGTTGTTTGCAACACAAACACACAAGTTAAGTGGTGTTTGAAAATACAGGGAGCAAAAGCTATTGTATAAAAATTTTATTGATAATTCCAGAACATCTATTATTAATATCAATGTAAAATATGTATTTTAAGTGAAAGAACCTTTAATAAGACAGCAATTGTGTTAATTAATTAAAGAATCTAAAAATTAGATGAAAATATGATTTGTTTTTATTCAATGAAGCAAGATTAAATGTTTGAAATATGATTTTAAGGAGAAATATAGGCACCACAATAAGTTTTAGGAATTTTGTGGATACAAAGATAATTAACTTAGGACAACTTACTATGATAAATGAGTTTACTTTAGTAGAAAAATAGAATTTGCTCTCTGGAAACTGGGCACCCCTAATCCCCAAATCCCAAATCCAAAATGCCAAATCTAACGTGTTTTAGTACTGGAATGTGACAAATGAAAAGTTTCCTACTTGGCTTCATTTGACAGGTTACAGTCAAAATGCAGGTATACTAAAAATGTTGTATGAAATTTCCTCCAGGCTATGGTTCTAAGGCATGTATGAAATATAAATGAATTTCATATTTACACTTGAGTCTTATCCCCAAGATTATGTGTGTATAAATATTCCATAATTCCAAAAAAATCCAAAATCTGAAATGCTTCTTGTTCTAAGCATTTTTGATAAACAATACTTAACCTATATACAATTGTTTCCCCCACAACAAATAAACAAATTTAATAAGGTTAAAAACTTTCCAAGAATAAAATTTAAACATACTACAAAGCAAATAAATAACACATGAAATTATAAATTTTTTGGTGACTTAACAACTGGAAACTGTTTCATTTAACTTGCCCCTGGATCATAGATAAACTTCAAAATTATTTTCCTTTTTTTTTTTTAAATGGCAAAATAATTTTATTTTATTTTATTTTTTTATTGGTTGTTCAAAACCCTACAAAGCTCTTGACATATCATATTTCATACATTAGCATACATTAGCTTCAAGTGAGTTATGAACTCCCTTTTTTAAACCAAGTAGAGATTGCAGAATCACATGGGTTACACATCCACATTTTTACATAATACCATACTAGTAACTGTTGTATTCTGCTGCCTTTCCTTTCCTCTACAATCCCCCCTCCCCTCCCCTATTTTGTTATTATTATTTTTTAAAATTTTAATTTTAATTTTATATTATCATTATCATTTTTTTAAAAAAATCATTTTCATTCTTTATTTTCTATTTTTTCTATTGTATTTCATTTCTTTTCAATTTTCTTATTTCCCATTCCTTGCATTCTACCTGCCTACTCTCATTCTCTTTAGTGACTTTTTCCCTTCCCTTCTAAAATCTTTCCTCCCAAGCATCAAATAAATTTATAAGAGTAAACAGTAACTCAGCAGTCAAACAGAACAAGAAGTAACATGAGCAGCATAAACAAGCAAGGAAGAAAAGGAGAACAAACAACGAAGAACACCCTAAATATTCAGGAGGACCAGGATTCATCAGAAAAGTGGTCATATAAAGAACTCAAGGAATACCTTAGACAGATGGAATGGAAACTTAAAGAAGATACGAGACAGAAAATCCAAACAGTAAAAGAAAACATTGAAAATGAATTACATAAACATATAAAAGAAAAAGTTAAGCATCTTTATCAGTGGATAGAGATTATAAAAAGAAGTCAAACAATAATTCTAGAAATGAAGGAAATGATAAACCAAATTAAGAACTCCATTGAGAGTATCACTAACAGAGTGGAGCAAGTAGAAGCCAGAACGTCAGATAATGAAGACAAAATATATCATCTTGAAACGAGTCCAGCCAACTCAGAAAGGCTGGCAAAAAAATCACAAGAAAAACATCCAAGAGATTTGGGATAACATAAATAAAACCACACTTACGAGTCATCAGGATAGAGGAAGGTACAGAGACTCAAACCGAGGGAATGAGAAAACTGCTGAATGAAATAATTACAGAAAACTTTCCAGAAATAAAAAAGGAAATGGATATACAAATTGTAGATGCATACAGGACAAGAGCACACAAAATCACAGTAGACGAATGCCAAGACACATTGTTATGAAGATATCCAATATACAGAACAAAGAGAAAATAATAAATCTACAAGAGAATGGAGGCAGAATACATTCAGTGGTAAACCAATAAGGTTAACAACGGATATTTGATCACAGATGCTGAAAGCGAGAAGATCCTGGAAAAACGTATTTCAAACACTGAAAGACAATGGATGCCAACCAAGAATTATGTATCCAGCATAATTAACCATCAGGTACGACAATAAAATAAGAATCTTTCATGATAAACAAAAGCTAAAAGAATTTGAAGCCAGAAAACAAGATTTACAAAGCGTCTTGAGAAAAACACTACACAAGAAAGAAATGAAAAACAACAACCAAAACCATCAGTGGGAAGTACCTTGGTAATGACAGAGGCAGGGTGAAAGCTTATCATGGAGAAACAAACTAAATTTAAAAAAAGATAAATAATCAAACATGGCTGGCAGTACAAACCATACATCAATAGTAACTCTGAATGTAAATGGCTTCAACTCTCCAATAAAGCGACATAGGCTGGTAACTTGGATTAAATAAACAAATCCAACAATATGTTGCCTCCTGGAGACACATCTGAAATGCAAAGACACACAGGCTGAAGGTGAAAGGTTGGGAAAAAATACACCATGCACACTTATCCTCATAAGCAAGCAGGGGTGGACATCCTCATATCAAATAAAATCGACTTCAAGACTAAGTTAATCAAAAGGGATAAGGAAGGACATTATATACTGTTAAAAGGAACCATTCACCAACAAGACATAACAATTATCAATATTTATGCACTAAATAATGGTGCTACGATGTTCATGAAACAAATTCTCCTCAAGCTCCAAAATGAAATAGACCTCAACACAATAATTATGGGTGACTTCAACACACATCTATCACCATTGGACAGATCCTCCAAACAAAAGTTGAATAAAGAAAGTATAGAACTCAATATCACAATCAATAACCAACATGTAACTGACATATATAGAATATATCAACCATCATCAAGTGGATGTACTTTTTTCTCAGCAGCACATGGATCCTTCTCAAAAAAAGACCATATATGATGCCATAGGGCAACCCTCAGTAAATATAAAGGTGTAGAGATAATAACATGCATTTTATCTGATCATAATGGAATGAAACTGGAAATCAATGATAAAAGAAGGAAGGAAAAATTCTACATCACATGGAAAATGAACAATATGTTACTGAATGATCAATGGGTTACAGAAGACATAAAGGAGGAAATCAAAAAATTCTTAGAGATAAATGTAATTATAGACACAACATATCGGAATCTATGGGACACAATGAAAGCAGTTTTAAGAGGGAAATTCATTGCCTGGAGGTCATTCCTGAAAAAAAAGGAACAACCAACAAATAAGTGAGCTCACACTTCATCTCAAAGCCCTAGAAAAGGAAGAGCAAAACAACAGCAAATTTAGCAGAAGGCAAGAAATTATTAAAATCAGAGTGGAAATCAAGGAAATTGAAACAAAAGAAACTATTGAAAAAATTAACAAAACTAAAAGTTGGTTCTTCGAAAAAATAAATAAGATCAACAGACCCTTAGCCATGCTAAAGACGAAAAGAAGAGAAAGAACTCAAATTACTAACATATGGGATGAAAAAGGCAACATCACAACAGATGCTACAGAAATACAGAAGACAATTAGAAATTATTTTGAAAACCATTATTCCAATAAAATAGAAAATAGTGAAGACATCGATAAATTTCTTAAGTCATATGATTTGCCCAAACTGAGTCTGGAGGATACACACAATTTAAACCGACCAATATCAATGGATGAAATAGAAGAAGCAATCAAAAGACTACCAACCAAGAAAAGCCCAGGAACGGATGGCTATACAGCGGATTTTTACAAAACCTTTAAAGAAGAATTAATACCAATACTTTTCAAGTTATTTCAGGAAATAGAAAAAGAGGGAGCTCTGCCAAATTCATTTTATGAGGCCAACATCACCCTAATTCCAAAACCAGAAAAAGACACCTCAAAGAAAGAGAACTACTGACCATTATATCTGATTAACCTAGATGCAAGAATCCTCAATAAAAATCTGCCTAATCGAATACAAAGGCACATCAAAAAAATTGTTCACCAGGCTCAAGTAGGATTCATCCCTGGTATGCAACGATGGTTCAATATACGAAAATCAATAAATGTTATTCATCACATCAATAGACTTAAAGATAAGAACCATATGATCATCTCGATAGATGCAGAAAAAGCATTTGACAAAGTACAGCATCCCTTTATGTTCAAAACATTAGAAAAATAGGGATAACAGGAACTAACCTCGACATTGTAAAAGCTATCTATGCTAAGTCTCAGGCTAGCATCATTATGAATGGAGAAAAATTGAAGGCATTCCCTCTAAAATCTGGAACAAGACAGGGATACCCTCTGTCACCACTTCTATTCAATATAGTTCTCAAAACACTGGCCAGAGCAATTAGACAGACGAAAGAAATCAAAGGCATAAAAATAGGAAAATAAGAATGAAAATTATCACTATTTCCTGGTGACATGATTCTATACATAGAAGACCCAAAAGGGTCTACAAAAGAACTACTAGAACTAATAAATGAATTCAGCAAAGTGGCAGGATATGCAATCAAAACGCATAAATCAAAGGCATTTCTGTATATCAGCGACAAACCTCCTGAAACAGAAATGAGGAAAAACACTCCATTCACAATACCCTCAAAAAAATTAAATACTTGAAAATCAACCAAACAAAAAAGGTGAAAGACTTATACAATGAAAACTACAGAACCCTAAAAAGAGAAGTAGAAGAAGATCTTAGAAGATGGAAAAATATACCCTGTTCCTGGATAGGCAGAACTAACATCATCAAAATGGCGAAATTACCAAAAGTTTTCTATAGGTTCAATGCAATGCCAATCAAAATCCCAATGGCATTTCTTGTAGAAATAGATAAAGCAATCATGGAATTCATATGGAAAAATATAAGACCCAGAATAGCAAAAGCAATTCTAGCAGGAAGTGTGAATCAGGCGGTATAGCGATACCGGACTTAAAACTATACTACAGAGCAATATTAACAAAAACAGCATGGCACTGGTACCAAAACTGGCAGGTTGACCAATGGTACAGAATAGAGGACACAAAGACTAATTCACAAAGATACAACTATGCTATATTTGATAAAGGAGCTAAAAGCATGCAATGGAGGAAATATAGCATCTTCAACAAATGGTGTTGTAAAAAATGGAAATCCATATGCAACAAAATGAAACCGAATCCCCTCCTCTTGCCATGCACAAAAGTTAACTCAAAGTGGATCAAGGAGCTAGATATCAAATAAGAGACTCTGCATCTGATACAAGAAAAAGTTGGCTCCGATCTACATAATGTGGGGCCGGGCTCCAAATTCCTTAACAGGACACCCATAGCAGAAGAGTTAATAACAAGAATCATCAAATGGGACTTACTTAAACTGAAAAGTTTTTTCTCAGCAGGATAAAAAATGAGAGAGGTAAATAGGGAGCCTAAATTATGGGAACAAATTTTTACTCCTTACACTTCAGATAGAGCCCTAATATCTAGAGTATACCAAGAACTCAAAAAATTAGACAATACGATGATAAATAACCCAATCAAAAAATGGGCCATGGACCTGAACCGACACTACTCAGAGGAGGACATACAATCAATCAGTAAGTAAATGAAAAAATGCTCACCATCTCTAGCAGTCAGAGAAATGCAAATTAAAATCACCCTAAGAAACCATCCTACTCTAGTAAGATTGGCAGCCATTATGAAGTCAAACAACAAGTGCTGGCGAGGATGTGGACAATAGGGTACTCTTGTACATTGCTGGTGGGACTGCAAACTGTTGTGGCAAATTTGAAAAGCAGTATGGAGAATCCTGGGAAAGCTGGGAATGGAACCACCATTTGACCCAGCTATTGCCCTTCTCAGACTATTCCCTGAAGACCTTAAAAGAGCATATTACAGGGATACTGCCACATTGATGTTCATAGCAGCACCATTCAAAATTGCTAGACTGTGGAACCAACCCAGATGCCCTTCAGTAGATGAATGGATAAAAAAATGTGGCATTTATACACCATTGAGTATTATGCATCATTAAAAAATGACAAAATCATTGAATTTGCAGGGAAATGGATGGCACTAGAGCAGATTATGCTTAGTGAAGCTAGCCAAACCCTAAAAAACAAATAAAAATGTCTTCTTTGATATAATGAGAGCAACTAATAACAGAGCAGGGAGGAAGAGCAGGAAGAAAAGATCAACATTAAACAGAGACATGAGGTGGGGGTCGGAAAGAGAGAGATAAAGGAAATTGCATGGTAATGGAGGGAGACCCTCATTGTTACACAAAATTACATATAAGAGGTTGTGAGGGGAATGGGAAAATTAACAAAGATATAAATGTATTACAGTGGATGGGGTAGAGAGAGAAGATGGGAGGGGAGTGGGGATACTAGAGGATAGAAAATGTAGCAGAATACAACAGTTACTAATAGGGCATTATAAAAATGCAGATGTGTAACACATATGATTCTGCAATCCGTATTTGGGATAAAAATGGGAGTTCATAACCCACTTGAATCTAATGTATGAAATATAATATGTCAAGAGCTTTGTAATGTTTTGAACACCCAATTAAAAAAATAAAAAAATAAAATGAAATAAAATAATTGAAAAAAAAACACATGGAGAAATATTTCACTCTCTTCCAGAACAATGCCTTGACATTACCCTCACCCCAAGTAATACATCATTAGAGGAGAAGAGTTAGAAAATCTGGGAATACATAGCTGGAATTTAATATGCTCAAAAGTTCACAACATTGGAGGTGGTAGAGTAGTTTACTAAAGTAAGGGACAGGGTAAACACTCCACAAATATGGAGCTCTGCTGGCCTAAAGACTTCTTCAGAAACTGCCACTGAGGTTGGGCACTTGAAATATATGTTGTTGTCAGGAGCTTTAGATTCCTTTGTAATGAGAGCATCAAACCTGGGTCTGCATCTATGTGACCTGGAGGACATGGTTTCTTATGTTCCAATGAACATGAGTCAGCAGTGCTGAATTCAATCTTTGTAGGTAAACTGTGGTCACTGGGGGCTAAGTGTCTCCCCGTGTGGACTGTGAAGCCATTTGGTCATCCTCCACATTTTGTGGTGTTTCTTGCTGCTGCACTGGTAGTTTGGTATTTGCTTCACAAAATACAAGGAGTCCACCTGGGACAAAGTGTTGGAGGGAGTTTCTCACGTGTGGTGGGTCAGGGTCTGCAGGAGAATGCACCCACCAAGGTTCTATCCCAAATAGCTTGCCTCTTGACCATAGCAACGTGATTCTGAACATTGCCCTAAAACCTCTACAAATAAAAATACGCCTTTACATATAAGGGTCTGCTCGCTGCACCATGTCAGTCACAAGCAATTTGGAAGCCACCGGAAGATCCACATGGCTCCACCACAGATGATTTATCACACACCTGCCGACTGCAGCTCTATGCCCACTACTCAGCAGGCTCCAAATTACTGGCATCTCTGCTCTACACCATTTTCTGGAAACCCAGTCCATCAGGCACTGTCTGGTATACTCATAGTCAGCAACAGGATATCCAAAGGTTCTCCAGTGCCACCTGGTCAGGGAAATTTTAAAAAATTTCACGGTATTTATCTAGCCATTTTTCAAGGATGAAGTTGAAGGCACTGTGGGTTTCACTTCATTCAGGAACCATTAAATGGTGAGGATGCTCATTTCAATGAAAGCTCTGGAGAACTCTCAAAAGCATGGCTTCCTAAAGAGTGGCCAATGATCACATGATGCTAGGCACATTGAGGTCTACAATGTGAGGTCCATGTGTGTTTTGACTCTCAACTATGGCTGCCAAGTCTTTCAGAATAAAATTATGTGATACCCTGGCTGAGATTCCAAGTGCTCTGTGCAAAGCCAACCTGGGCCTAGATCTCAGTTTCCAAGGGCAAATCTCATGCGTGGCCTCCTAAAATCCCAACTCAATTCATGGCAATACTTCTCTGAGGTCAGTACCTCAACTCAGTATCTAAGGGGAATCACACCAGAGTTCAAGCCCAGGTGGACCCAGTCGTCACTTCCAACCACCACCCAAATGACCACAATTAAAACCAAAACACTCCCACATGACCCACATTTTCTTCCATATAGACACTCATCATAACTTCTGGCTGGAGGTTTCCATAAGGGGCTCCGCCCAAGCCAGTGTCAAAAATAAGCTCCCTTGCCACTTAATTTGATTAAACTGAGGGTGGCTGTACACACTTCCTGTGAACAAGATGTGATCAAATAGGTCTGCCATTAATACTGCTCCGCTTCTCCAATTTGAGGACTACTGACTGTGGGTTTTAGATTCTTTATGTGAACTGGAGTCATGATAAAACCCAAGCACCTATGGGATAGAATCTGCAGGGCTTTTAGGAACTCATTTGAGACAAAAGATCCCTATTCTCACTTGATGGAGGTCACGAACCTTACAGAGGAAGACGAGAGACTTCATCCACAATGACTGCTCTTTTTGCCACTTTGGTTTTGGATGTACACATGGAATCTTTCTTTAGATCCATCAGGTGATGAGAAACTAAGCAACAGCCTCACACAGGGCCAATGGTCTGAATGAGACACATCTTTTTCAAAGCAATTAAGCAAAGAGCCACAGGTGATGCCCATTCATTTCCATTTGAAAACTGTTTTCTTCAGGCTTCACAAAGGGGTGGCCTAAGGCAAAGACCTTCCTGACATTTAGGGCAACAGAACAATAGGTAACCAAAAGGCCCAAAGCAGGGTTTCTCCACTGAGTCTTTAATGGTCATAGTGATTTCTGAGTTTTCTGTGATGCTCGCCATTCCCTTCAGCTATCCAGTACATGGCCATGTCACAGAGCTTGGAGATGGTATATATCTTGCACAAAAAACCATGAGCCTATTCTAGAGAGTGGCCAGAATTCAGGAAGAAATTGGAACTTAGGAAGATAGCAGGTGTAGCCAATTGATAAGGCAAGCTGCAGTCCATTCATAAATTGTGCAGGATGAATTCTGGGAAGCTTTCTACTAAACAGGACATATCCATTGATCCAATATCTTTTCTAATGTCTACAACCATAGATAACAGTGGGATACACAGACATAGAAACACTCGCCTTGCCAAACGACTTACTAGAAACAGTTCACTCCAAACCAAACAAACCGACTTCCCTGCCTATTTTCAGAACATGAGACAAAACCACAAAACCACAACCAAACCTACAAAGGCACCTCCTTCTGCCAAGTAGGTCTTTGACTATCTTGAGTGTCCTCTGACTTATGGGCCATACTATGTTCCCCCGAAATGGCCACTCCTGTCTCAGATTTGGACTCCATGGCCAACTCTATTTAATTGTCAGGAGCCAGCTGTGAGCCACTACCTGTTTTCTCAGGAAAGGCCCCTCTTCAGAGATTTCCTGCCATTTGGCCATCCTCACATGAGTAGGTACCAAGAAAGACTGACTCTGTCCTTGGTAAATCCAAACAAATGAGACCACTCGGACTGGAACTGGCCCTGGCTTTTTTGCCTGAATTCCTGGATCCCAAGATCAGAGAGTTCCATCACCAAGGAAGTGAGGTGAGGTCACTTCTTTCAGAAATTGAAAAATCTGTGGAAAGCAACCCTGGGCCTAGATCTCAGTTCCAAGGGTGACTCTTATGCGTGGCCTCCTAAAATCCCAACAAAATTCAATGCAATACTTCTCTAAGGTCAGTTCCACAACTCAGTCTCTAAGGGGAATCACACCAGAGTTCAAGCCCAGGTGGACCCAGTCATTTCTTCCAACCGCCACACAAATGACCAAAATTAAAACGAAAAGACTCCCACATGGCCCTCATCTTCTTACATATTGTCATTCATCATAATGTCTGGCTGAAGATTTTCATGAGGGGCGAAGCCCAAGAAAGTGTCCAAAATAAGCTCACTTGCCCCTCATTTGCCTAAAGTGAGGGTGGCCTGGACACCCTTCCTGTGAACCAGGAGTGATCAAATAATCCTGTCATTAATAATGCTCTGTTTCTACAATTTGAGGCCTACTAATTTTCAGGTATAGATTCTTTGTGATTTGGAGTCATGCAAAACCCCAAGCACCTCTGCAGGGCTTTGAGGAACTCTTTTGACCCAAAGAATCCATTTTCTCACTTGACAGAGGTCAGGAACCTAACAGAGGAAGGCAAGAGACTTCATCCATAATGACTGATCTTTTTGCCATTATGGTTTTTGATGCACACATGGGATCATTCTTTAGATCCATCAGGTGCTGAGAATGTAAGACACAGCCACACACAGGCCAAGAGGCTAATTCAGCCACATCCCTTTCCAAAGCAATTAAGCAAAGAGCCACAGGTGATGCCCATTCATTTCCATTTGAAAACTCTTTCTTCAGGCTTCACAAAGGGGTGGCCTGAGACCAAGTCTTTTCTGACATTCAGTGCAACAGAACAATAGGTAAGCAATAGGCCCAAAGCGGGGTTTTTCCACTGAGACATTTCTGTTCACACTGATATCTGAGTTTTCTGAAAGGCTGGCCATTCTCTTCCGCTATCCAGTACATGGCCATGTCACAGAGCTTGTAGTGGTGCATATCTTGGACACAAAACCATGAGCCTATTCTGGAGAGTGGCCAGAATTCAGGAAGAAAACAGGAACTTAGGAAGATAGAATGTGTTGCCTCTCAATAAGACAAGCTGCAGTCCATTCATAAATTGGGCAGGATGAATTATGGGAAGATTTATAGTAGACTGGACGCATCCATTAATGCTTTCTCTTTTCTAATGTCTACAACAATGGACACAGTGGGATACACAGACATAGAAACACTCGCCTGGTCAAACGACTTACTAAAAACATTCCACTCCAAACCAAACAAACCAACTTTCCTACCTATTCTCAGAACATGGACTGACCTCTCTCAGATCTGGTTTCCTTGGCCAACTCTGTGAAGTTGTCAAGAAAAAGGGGTGAGCCACTACCTGCTTCTTCTGGAAAGGTCCCTCTTCAGAGCTCTCCTGGCATTTGGCGATCCTCACATCGGTAGGTACCAAGAAAGACTGACTCTGTCCTTGGTAAATCCAAACAAGTGAGTCCACTGGGACTGGGGCTGCCTCGGGGTGCCTGGATTCTTGGATACAAAGTTCAGAGAGTTCCATCACCAAGGAAATGAGGTATATCACTTTCTTTGGAACTGAATGAGGTCACTGCCTTGGCAACCACTTTGTCCTAACAGTTGCTTCCAAGTGTCCCATGAGATGGAGGCTACCCCTACTTCCTGTGACACTTTCACAATGTAGAATGGTATGTCAACCATAGGCACCCAGCAGCAGCTCTCCACACAGGCCTGGTTTGGTCCATCTTCTCTACAATAAAAAGAGAGAGGCTGATTCAGACACATCCCTTCATCCTGACCAGGTTGTTTGCCATGGAAGATGACTTTTGCTCTCTCAGGTCCTTCATAGCTGCCTACATCTTCTCCAGGTATCATTTCTGAATGGACCTTTGAGGTTCTCAGCAGGTGGAATGTCCCCTACTTTCCTGTATTGTAAGAACGACTCTATCCCTGCTCTTCTGTAAAATGAGATTGAGGAAACAGTGTATGTTTAGGCTTAATAACAGGTTTGATTTGGGTTAGCAATCATTCTGTGTGATAAATAATGGTATTGGGAACCTGCGATATTTACAAGAATATCGAGGTGAAATATAAGTATGAAAACAGAAATCTAGGTATGATTTGAAGCCCAGAAGGGCATTGGGCCCTTAATTGGGATACTTAGTTTTCAATTATATTCTGCAAAGGTGTCTCAGACAATTTGATATACAATGGCATAGGACCTTGTACCTTGGATGTTTGAATGTAGAAGAGAACATCCAATCCAAAGGGATAGTCAGTAGAATTAGGAAGATAGTCGGTAGGTTTAGGAAGAAGAGTGAGTGTAGGATTGGGACTAAAAATTCTTTAGCTATAGGGTTTCGGATAGAGAGTGAATGTAAATGTCAGCACATATGAAGAGTCAGTCACTATGATGAAATTGGGAAAATATGTAGAAAAGCAGATATCAATAGAGACATTATGAAATCAGGCAAAGTATTAAGTGAGTGATAGGAGTAGACATTTTCACCAGGGTTGAGTTTGAATATATAATCTTAGGAAGAAACAAATATGTAGTAACCAATAGGATTGACATTTGAGAGCATTAGGCAACCTGGACAAGGATGTTTTTAGTAATCCATGATCGCTTTCCATTTAGTCTTTGGTACAATCATAAGTGTGACCTTTACATTTTTTGTCCAGAATATTACTGTGATAAAATCTATATGTAGATCAGGTGACATGAGTATTTCTACCACCATTTCTGGGAGCAATATACTGAAGACGTAAAATTTGTATTGGGGGTACAAAGAGGTGTACCCTGTGTCCATGAATATAGAGATTAAGCATGAATACACCATACTGTGAATAAATAATATAACTGGTTCCAACTTTAAATAATGGATTGAATTGATATCTGAAAATATACAATAAATCTTATATTGATATATATTCATTCATTCCAACCAGTTATACATCTAATGGTAATATTAGTGTTTTGATTTATCATGAAAGTGTGTGAAGTTTGCTTCAAAAGTGATTATGGAAATCGCAAATAATGTGTTCGGAAAGAATTCTCATGCAAAGACCAGTCAAGAAATATGGAGGAATACATGTGTTTTGAAGCAGGAAGTGATTGAAAATGAAACAAATGCCTATAAATTTGCTAAATTGTTTATGAAATATATATCCTATGATGTGCATAAACTGATGAAATTGTAATGTACCAGTTTTGAATAAAAATTAACGTAAAAATACACATCATGTCCCCTCGGAATCTACTTGCATTGATGTTAAACTTGGTCAGTTACTGTAGAAATATTAGGATTCGCGTGACTCATTCACCGAAGTTAGTTTTCTTTTTTTTTTAATTTTTTTATGGTTGTTCTAAACATTATTTATTTCTTGATATATCATATTTCACACTTTGATTCAAGTGGGTTATGAACTCCCATTTTTACCCCGTATACAGATTGCAGAATCACATCAGTTACACATCAATTGATTGACACATTGCCATACTAGTGTCTATTGTATTCTGCTGCCTTTCCTATCCTCTACTATCCCTCCTCCCCTCCGCTCTCTTCCCCTCTCCTCTCTCTACCCCCTCTACTGTAATAAATTTCTCCCTTTTGTATTATTTTTCCCTTTCCCCTCACATCCTATTTTATGTAATTTTGTATAACCCTGAGGGTCTACTTCCATTTCCATGCAATTTCCCTTCTCTCTCCCTTTCTCTCCCACCTCTCATTTCTATTTAATATTAATCTTCTTCTCATGCTCTTCATCCCTACTCTGTTCGTAGTTACTCTCCTTTTATCAAAGAAGGCATTTGGCATTTGTTTTTTTAGGGATTGGCTAGCTTCACTTTGCATAATCTGCTCTAATGCCATCTATTTTCCTGCAAATTCTATGGTTTTGTCATTTTTTAACGCAGAGTAATACTTCATTGTGTATAAGTGCCACATTTTTTTATCCATTCTTCTATTGAACAGCATCTAGGTTGGTTCCACAGTCTTGCTATTGTGAATTGTGCTGCTATGAACATCAATGTAGCAGTGTCCTTGTAGCATGCTCTTTTAGGGTCTTTAGGGAATAGACCGAGAAGAGGAATAGCTGGGTCAAATGGTAGTTCCATTCACAGCTTTCCAAGAAATCTCCATAATGCTTTCCAAATTGGCTCTACCAATTAGCAGTGCCTCCAATAATGTACAAGTGTACCTGTTTCTCCACATCCTCACCAGCACTTGTTGTTGTTTGACTTCATAATGGCTGCCAATCTTACTGGAATGAGATGGTATCTTAGGGTGGTTTTGATTTGCATTTCTCTGACTACTGGGGATGGTGAGCATTTTTTCATGTACTTGTTTTTTGATTGTATGTACTTCTCTGAGAAGTGTCTGTTCTGGTTCTTGGCCCATTTGTTTATTGGGTTATTTGTTATCTTATTGTCTATTTTTTTTTTGAGTTCTTTGTATACTCTGAATATTAGGGCTCTATCTGAAGTGTGAGGACTAAAGATTTGTTCCCAGGATTTAGGCTCCCTATTTACCTCTCTTATTGTTCCTTTTGCTGATAAAAAACTTTTTAGTTTGATATATTTGTTGATTCTAGTTATTAACTCTTGTGCTATGGGTGTCCTATTCAGGAATTTGGAGCCCGACCCCACAGTATGTAAATCGTAGCCAACTTTTTCTTCTATCAGACGCCATGTCTCTGATTTGATATCAAGCTCCTTGATCCATTTTGAGTTAACTTTTGTGCATGGCGAGAGAAAGGGATTCAGTTCCATTTTGTTACATATGGATTCCAAGTTTTCCCAGCACCATTTTTTGCAGATGCTATTTTCCTTCATTGCATGCTTTTAGCCCCTCCATCAAATATAAGATAGTTGTAGTTTCCTGGCTTGGTTTCTGTGTCCTCTATTCTGAACCATTGGTCCACCCGCCTGTTTTGGTACCAGTACCATGGTATTTTTGTTACTATTTTTCTGTAGTATAGTTTGAAGTCTGGTATCGCTATGCCGCCTGATTCACACTTCCTGCTTAGTGTTGTTTTTGTTATTCTGTGTCTTTTATTTTTCCATATGAATTTCATGATTGCTTTCTCTATTTCTAGAAAAAATTCCGTTTGGATTTTGATTGGCATTGCATTAAACCTATTGAGAACTTTTGGTAATATCACCATTTTGATGATATTAGTTCTGCCTATCCATGAACAGAATATATTTTTACATCTTCTAAGATCTTCTTCTATTTCTCTCTTTAGGGTTCTGTAGTTTTCATTGTATAAGACTTTCACATCTTTTGTTAGGTTGATTCCTAATTATTATTATTATTTTTTTAGGATATTGTGTATGGAGTGGTTGTCCTCATTTCTATTTCAGAGGATTTGTCACTGATATGCAGGAATGCCTTTGATTTATGCATGTTGATTTTATATCCTGCCACTTTGCTGAATTCATTTATTAGCTCTATTAGTTTCTTTGTAGACCCTTTTGGGACTGCTAGACATAGAATCATGTGATCTGATAATTTAAGTTCTTCTTTTCCAATTTTTACGCCTTTTATTTCTTTCGTCTGTCTAAATGCTCTGGCTAGTGTTTCGAGAACAATGTTGAACAGAAGTGGTGAGAGAAGGCATCCCTGTCTTGTTCCAGATTTTAGAAAGAATACCTTCAATTTTTCTCCATTCAGAATGATGCTAGCCTGAGGCTTAGCATAGATTGCTTTTACAATATTGAGGTATGTTCCTCTTATCACTAGTTTTTCTAGAGTGTTGAACATAACAGAATGCTGTACTTTATTGAATGCTTTTTTTTGCATCTACCGAGATGATCATATGGTTCTTATTTTTAAGTCAATTGATGTGGTGAATAACATTTATTGATTTCCGTATATTGAACCAGCCTTGCATCACACGGATGAATCCTACTTGATCAGGATTCACAATTTTTTTGATATGTTTTTGTATCCAATTCGCCAGAATTTTATTGAGGATTTTTTCATGTAGGTTCATTAGAGATATTGGTCTGTAGTTTTCTTTCTTTGAAGTGTCTTTGTCTGGTGTAAGAATCAGGGTGATCTTGGCCTCGTAGAATGAATTTGGAAGATCTCCCTCTTTTTCAATTTCCTGAAACACCTTGAAAAATATTGGTATTTGTTCCTCTTTAAAGGTTTTGTTAAACTCTGCTGTATACCCATACGGTCCTGGGCTTTTCTAAGTTGGTAGTGGATTGATGGTTTCTTCTATTTCCTCAATTGATATTGGTCTGTTTATGTTGTCTATATCCTCCTGACTCAATATGGGCAGAACATATGACTTAAGAAATTTATCGATGCCTTCACTGTCTTCTATTTGTTTGGAGTATAAGGATTCAAAATAATTTCTGATTATCTCCTGTATTTCAGAAATATCTGTTGTGATATTTTCTTTTTTAATCCCTTATGCTAGTAATTTGAGTTCTCTCTTCTTCTCTTTCATAGCATGGCTAAGGGTCTGTCAATTTTATTTATTTTTTCAAAGAACCAACTTCTACTTTTGTCAAGTTTTTTCAATTGTTTCTTTGGTTTCAATTTCATTAATTTCAGCTTTGATTTTAATTATTTCTTGCCTTCTACTTCTTTTGCTGTTTCTTTCGTCTTCTTTTTCTAGGATTTTGAGATGAAGTATGAGATCATTTATTTGTTGGTTGTTTCTTTTTTTAAGGAATGAACTCCAAGCAATGAATTTTCCTGTTAGAACTGCTTTCAATGTGTCCCATAGATTCCGATATGTTGTGTCTGTGTTTTCATTTATCTCTAAGAATTTTTAAATTTCCTCCTTGATGTCTTCTATAACCCATTGATCACTCAGTAACCTATTGTTCATTCTCCAAGTGATGCATGATTTTTCCTTCCTTCTTTTATCATTGATTTTTAGTTTCATTCCATTATGATCAGATAATATGCATGGTATTATCTGTATTCCTTTATATTGTCTAAGAGTTGCCCTGTGACATAATATATGATCATTTTTTAGAAGGATACATGTGCTGCTGAGAAAAAAGGTAACTGTTTGATGTTGGGTGTTATATTCTACATATCTCAAATAAGTCTAGGTTATTAATTGTGTTATTGAGTTCTATAGTTTCCTTAATCCTTATTCCTTTTTTGGAAGATCTGTCCAGTGGTGAGAGAGGTGTTTTCATGTCTCCCATGATTACTGTATTGTGGTGTATTAGACTCTTGAACTTGAGAAGAGTTTGTTTGATGAACATAGCTGCACCATTGTTTGGGGCATATATATTAATGATTGCTGTCTCTTGTTGGTGTATGGTTCCCTTGAGCAGTATGTAGTGTCTCTCTTTATCCCTTTTGATTAACTTTGGCTCAAAATCTATTTTATTTGATATGAGTATGGACTCTCCTGCTTGTTTCCGAAGTCCATATGAGTGATATGATTTTTCCCAAACTTTCACCGTCAGTCTATGTATGCATTTTCCTATCAAATGCATCTCCTGTAGGCAGCATATTGTTGGGTCTTGTTTTTTGTTCAATTCTACTAGCCACTGTGTCTTCATTGGTGAGTTTAAGCCATTAACATTTAGGGTTATTATTGAGATATGGGTTGTTCTTCCAGCCATATTTGTTTATTTATGTTACTAAACATGGTTTGTTTTCCTCTTTGATTATTTTCCCCCCTTTAATGTCCTACCTCCCACTGTTGGTTTTCATTGTTATTTTCCATTTCCTCTTCCTGCAATGTTTTGCCGAGGATGTTTTGAAGAGATGGTTTTCTAGCTGCAAATTCTTTTCACTTTTGTTTATCGAGGAAGGTTTTAATTTCATCTTCCATACTGAAGCTTAATTTCGCTAGATACACAATTCTTGGTTGGAACCCACTTTCTTTCAGTGTTTGAAATATGTTATTCCAGGATCTTCTAGCTTTCAGAGTCTGTGTTGAAAGATCAGCTGTTATCCTGATTGGTTTACCCTTAAACGTAATCTGCTTCCTTTCTCTTGTAGCTTTTAAAATTCTCTCCTTTTTCTGTTTGTTGGGCATCTTCATTATAATGTGTCTAGTTGTGGCTCTCTTATGATTTTGCACATTCGGTGTTCTGTAGGCTTCTAGGACTTGGGATTCTGTTTTATTTATCAAGTCTGGGAAGTTTTCTCGTATTATTTCATTGAATAGGTTGCTCATTCCTTTGGTTTGGACCTCTATACCTTCCTGTATCCCAATGACTGTTAAGTTTGGCCTCTTTATGTTATCCCATATTTTTTGGATATTCTGTTCGTGGTTTCTTAACAGTCTTGCTGAGTGGTCTATGTTCTTTTCAAGTTGAAATACTTTGTCTTCATTGTCTGATGTTCTATGTTCTAAGTGTTCTACTCTCCTGGTAGTATTCTCAATTGAGTTTTTAAGTTGGATTATTCCTTCCTGCAATTCTAGGATTTCTGTTTGTTTGTTTTTACAACCTCTATCTCCCTATATAGTTGATCTTTTGCTAATTGGATTTGTTTATGTAATTCATTGTCGAAGTGATCTTTAATTGTCTGATTTTGTTGTCTAATGTCTTCCTTGAGACTCCAGATCATCTAAAGCATGAGTATCCTGAATTCTTTATCTGACATTCCATCTGATGCAGCTATTACCTCTTCTAAAGTTGTGTTGACCTGCATTGCTTGTGGTCCTTTCTTTCCTTGTCTTTTCATACTGCTCGCATTTCTCTCTGCTTGTTGAAACTGTTTTGTTTTGGGCAGTGGCTCTGCTCTGCCCCTATTCCTATTGGGGTGACCTAACAACCATGCTGGTGGGCCGCTGGGCTTGTACTGGGCGCGGGAGAAGGCTCTGCTTTGCCACTACTCCAATAGGGGTGCCGTGTCTACCACACCAGCGGGTCGTTGGGCCTGTTCTGGGCATAAGCGGTGGCTCTGCTCTGCCCCTACTCCAATTGGGGTGACGTGCCTACCACGCCTCCTGGTTGATGGGCCTGTTCCGGGCACGGGCGGCAGCTCTTCTCTGTCACTACTCCAATTGGGATGACATGACTACCACGCCTGCAGGTCGCTGGCCCTGTGCCGGGCATGGGCGGCGGCTCTGCTCTGCCCCTCTGGCTTGAAGACAAAGTGAGAGAGACTCGGGTGTTTGTGACTCACTTTTTTTTACCAGGAGACCAACTGTTTCTGTCACCGGTGGTATCGATGAAGTTATCTCCTCCACCACTTTGTGATTTCATCAGATCTCTAACATGTTGGTATCCCATGCGAATGGCAGCATTTCGTTCCCTTTGCCGGATGACCAAAGCAATGGGTGAGTCCTGACCAGCCCTCACAAGCCCCGTCTCAATCCTGTTGCCACTGCCTATGAAGGCTCGGTAGGTATTTACCTCCACAGTATTCAGCAAGACCTAGACCGAGAAGGAGTTTCCGCGGGTTCTTTAGCCCTGGGCCTGATCAGTTCCATTAGCCAGAATTTGGCCACTCTGGGCTTGGTGTATGTTCTGATAGGAACAGGCCTGAGTAATTTGTCTCCGAGACACAGGCGAATGGCAGCCTGAGATTACCTGTTCTATATCTGAATGAGCTGCTATGAGTTGAAAACAGGAATGGTGACGTCAGCTCTCCAAGATGGTGGCCCCTGGCTTCCTCTGTGGTCTGACTGGTGTGGAAAACCGAATTGGACCGCGTCCTTCCCCGGTCTCAAACCCAGAATTCAGCAATGAGCACAGTGATTGTACAGCTGGCAGGAGCCCACAGAATCCGCACCACTGAATATTTGTGTTGCTATCTCATTGTTTGCCAGCATGCGCCACAGACTCTAGCCGCAGGGCGATTTGCTGAATAAGCAGCATGACGCTCCATGCGGACAAATCACTCACGTTTGAGCCCCGTAGCTAATCCTCATTAGATGGAAATACTTCCACTAGGTTTTGGAGCACCCAAATTTTGCTGGAAATTCGTCATTCTCTTGCACAGTGATGCTGTATATGGGGTTGATGCATTCCTTTCGCTGCCATCATATGATCCCCTGAAGTTAGTTTTCAGTACTGGAAACGAATATGTATTTCAGGTGGATGAATATTTCTGAGAATAAACTTGTGAAAAGTTGATTATAAATCCACATAAATAAATATGAATGAATTTAGGGAGTGTAAAACAAGACAAATACATTTCATATTTTGAAAAATCTGGAGAGTGAATACATATATATATAAATATAGAGATAGATAGATAGATAGATAGATAGATACACACACACAGAGAGACATTAAAAAGTAGCATTATGTATGCCAATTGAAATTCACCATGAAATATATATCATCCACAGATCCAAAAATACTCATTTTCCTGAACATCAATTTATGTTGTTCAACTAGAAAGCTGACCCATATGTTGAATTTTCAGTTCCAATAGCGTTTAGTAGGAGTGATCTTTTCTTACAGTTTGTATCTTGCAAGTCAGCCACCTCACAAAATGTATGTGTGATACCAGGTAGAATTCAATATGTGCATAAAAAAATACATGTGCTGAATAGACTACAGAGAAAGGGAGACAGTTATTCACATATTTGTTAACTTTTAAAACACATAAAGAACTGTTTCAATTAAAATTTGCTAGATTTATAGCACCTACCATTTATCATAGGAAAGGCAAGTCCAACTATACACCATGCCTCCTGTGAACCTCTTGTATTTCTATTTTGTTTGGGTTATTTTTCTCCATCATATTAAGATTAGAAGTAAAAGTCTAGAAGGGAATTTGTTAGTGTCAGGGATTCAGTATTTCGAATGGAAAATTGGAAAATGTATGCAATGTGTATGCAAATATGTGCTACACAAAAATCTTCCCACTCTCATTCAGAACAATGCCTTGGCATTACCTTCCCTCCATGTAAGACACAATTAGAGGAGAAGAGTTAGAAAATCTGTGAATACATACCTGTTATAGAAAATGCTCAGGAGTTCACAAATTTGGAGGTGGTAGAGGAGTTTCCGAAAGTAAGGGACAGGGTAAACACTCCACAAACATGAAGCTCTGCTGGCCTAACATCTGGAGAAACTACCTCTGAGGGTGAGCACTGGAAATATATTTTGTTGTCAGGAGCATTAGCTTCCTTTGTAGTGAGACCATCAAAGCTGGGTCTGCATCTATGTGACATGGATGACATGGTTTCTTATTTTCCGATGAACATTAGGCAGCAGTGCTGAATTTTCTCTTTGTAGGTAAACTGTGGCCACTGAGGGCAAGTGTCTCCTCATCTGGACTGTGAAGCCATTTGGTCATCCTCCACTCTTTGTGGTGTTTTTTGCTGTTGCACTAGGAGTGTGGTATTTGCTTCATGAAATAAAAAGAGTTCAACTGGGACACAGTGCTGTAGGGAGTTCTTTCAGTTGTGGTGGGTTGGGTTCTGTTGGAGAATGCACCAACCAGGCTTCTATCCCATATAGCTTGCCCCATTGACCATAGCAACCTGATTCTGAACATTGCCCTGAAACCTCTCCATATAACAAGATTCTTTTACATATAAGGGTCTACTGGCTGCAAAATGTCAGTCACAAGTTATTTGGACACCAATGGCAGATAAACATGGCCACACCAGAGATATTTTATCACACACCTGCCCACCACGGCTCTAGGAACACTACTCAGCAGGTTCCAACTTACTTGCATCTCTGTTATACACCATTTTCATGAAACCCAGTCAATAAAGGCAATGTCTTGTATTCTCATGATCAGCTAGAGGACATCCAAAGGTTCTCCTGTGACACCTAGTCTTGGGAATTTCAAAAATTTCATGGTATTCATCTAGCCATTATTCAAGGAAGAAGTTGTAGGCACTGTGGGTTTCAATTCATTCATTAACCATTAAATGTTGAGTAAGCTCATTTCAATGAAAGCTCTGGAGAACTCTCAGAGGCAAGGATTCCCAAAGGGTGGCCAAAAGGTCACATGAAGCCAGGCCCATTGAGGTCTACAATGTGAGGTCCATGTGTGTTTTCACTCTCAAGTATGGCTGCCAAGTCTTTCAGAATAAAATCATGTGATATCCTGGCTGAGATTCCCTTTGCTCTGTGGAAAGCCAACTTGGGCGTAGATCTCACTTTCCAAGGGCGACTCTCATGCATGGCCTTCTAAAAGCCCAACACAATCCATGGCAATACTTCTCTGAGGTCAATTCCAGAACTCAGTGTCTATGTTGAATCACACAAGAGTTCAAGCCCAGGTGTACCCAGTCATCTCTTCCTACCACCATACAAATGTTCACAGTTAAAACCAAAACACCCCAACATGGCCCTCATCTTCTTCCATGTAGACACTCATCATAACCTCCGGCTGGAGGTTTCCATGAGGTACCCAGCCAACGTCCGTGTCCAAAATAAGCTCCCTTGCCCCTCATTTGCCTAACATCAGGGTTGCCTGGACTGTCTTCCTGTGAAACAGAAGTGAAAAAATAGGCCTGGCGTTAATACTGCTCTACTTCTCCAACTTGAGGCCTACTGAGTGTGGGGTTTAGATTCTTTATGTAAATTCATATTTTTTGTTGTTGTACTTTAACTTTTTAATATGTTTTCATTTTTTAAATATTATTATTTTATTATTATTATTATTTTAAACTTTAATTTACATCTTTTAAATGATCATTATTTTTAAATTTTTTTCTTTCTTTCTTTCTTTTCTATTTTTTCTTTTGTCTTATCATTTCTTTCAATTTTCTGATTTCCCCTTCCTCGAATTCTACCTGCCTACTCTCATTCTCTTTAGTGACTTCTTCCCTTTCCTTCTAATATCTTTTCTTCCAAGCATCAAATAAATTTATAAGAGTAAGCAGTAACTCAACAGTCAAACAGAGCAAGAAGTAACATGAGCAGCACAAAAAATCAAGGAAGAAAATAAGTACAAACAACGAAGGACAGCCAAAATATTCAGGAGGACCTATAGTCATCAGAAACATGGTCATATAAAGAACTCAAGGAATACCTTAGACAGATGGAATTGAAACTTAAAGAGGAGACGAGACAGCAAATCCAAACAGTGAAAGAACACATTGAAAATGAATTACATAAACAGATAAAAGAAGAAGTTATGCATCTTTATCAGGAGATTGAGATTATAATAAAATCAAACAATAATTCTAGAAATGAAGGAAACGATAAACCAAATTAAAAAGTCAATTGAGAGTATCACTAACACTGTGGAGCAAGTAGAAGACAGAATGTCAGATAATGAAGACAAAATATATCATCTTGAAATGAATCTAGCCAACACAGAAAGGCTGGTAAAAAATCATGAGTAAAACATCCAAGAGATACGGGATAACATAAAAAAAAAATTAATGAGTCATCTGGATAGGTACACAGATTCAAACCAAGGGAATTAGTAATCTATTGAATGAAATAATTACAGAAATATTTCCAGAAATAAAAAGTAAATGGATATACAAATTGGACATGCTTACAGGATACGGAGCACACAAAATCACAGTAGACCAACACCAAGACACATTGTTATGAAGATATCCAATATACAAAACAAAGAGAAAATATTAAAAGCTCTAAGAGAAAGGAGGCAGATTACATTAAGGGGTAAACCAATAAGGTTGAGAATGGATTTTTCATCACAGTCGCTGAAAGCGAGAAGATCCTGGAACAACGTATTTCAAACACTGATAGACAATGAATACCAACCAAGAATTCTGTATCCAGCAAAATTAAGCTGCAGGTATGATGATGAAATAAAAATATTTCATGATAAACAAAAGGTAAAAGAATTTGTAGCCAGAAAACCAGCATTGCAAAGCATCTTGAGCAAAACAATACACGAAGAAGAAATGAAAATCAACAACCAAAACCATCAGTGGGAAGTGCCTCAGTAATGACTGAGGGTGGGGGAAAAGCTAATCATGGAGAAACAAACTAAATTAAAAAAAAAAAAGATGAATCATCAATCATGAGCGGCAGTACAAACCATATATCAATAGTGACTCTGAATGTTAATGGCTAAAACTCTCCAATAACGCGACATAGGCTGGTAACTTGGATTAAAAATGAATCCAACAATACGTTGCCTCCAGAAGACACATCTGAATGGAAAAGACATACACAGGCTGAAGGTGCAAGTTTTGGAAAAAATATACCATGCAACGCTCCCCATAAGCAAGCAGGGGTGGCCATGCTCATATCGAATAAAATCGACTTCAAGACTAATTTAATCAAAAGGGATAAGAAAGGACATTATATACTGTTAAAAGGAACCATTCACCAACAAGACATAAAAATTATCAATATTTATGCACCAAATAATGGTGCTGCAATGTTCAAAAAACAAATTCACCTCAAGTTCCAGAATGAAATAGACCACAACACAATAATTATGGGTGACTTCAACACACCTCTCTCACCATTGGACAGATCCTCCAAACAAAAGTGAATAAAGAAACTATAGAACTCAATATCACAATCAATAACCTAGACTTAACTGACATATATCGAATATATCAATCATCATCAAGTGGATATTCTTTTTTCTCAGTAGCACGTGGATCCTTCTCAAAAATAGACCATATATTATGTCATAGGGCAACCCTCAGTAAATATACAGGGGTTGAGATAATACCATGAATTTTTTCTGATCATAATGGAATGAAACTGGAAACCAATGATAAAAAAAGGAAGGAAAAATCCTACATCACATGGAAAATGAACAATATGTTACTGAATGATCAGTGGGTTACAGAAGATATAAAGGAGGAAATCAAAAAATTCTTAGAGATACATGAAAATACAGACGCAATATATCAGAATCTATGGGACACAATGAAAGCAGTTTTAAGAGGGAAATTCATCGCCTGGAGGTCATTCCCGAAAAAAAGTAAAAACGAACAAATAAATGAGCTCACACTTCAACTCAAAGCCCTAGAAAAGGAAGAGCAAAACAACAAAAAATGTAGCAGAAAGCAAGAAATAATTAAAATCAGAGCAGAAATCAACAAAATTGAAAAAAAAGAAACTATTGAAAAAATTAACAAAACTAAAAGGTGGTTCTTCGAAAAAATAAATATGTTCGACAGACCCTTAGGCATGCTAATGAAGAGAAGAAAAGAGAGAACTCAAATTACTAACATATGGGATGAAAAATGCAATATTACAACAAATGCTTCCGAAATACAGAAGACAATTAGAAATTATTTAGAAAACCTATATTCCAATAAAATAGAATATAGTGAAGACATCAATAAATTTCTTAAGTCATATGATATTCCCAGACTGAGTCAGAAGGATACACACAATTTAAAAAGACCAATGTCAATGGATGAAACAGAAGAAGCAATCAAAAGACTACAAACCAAGAAAAGCCCAGGAACGGATGGCTATACAGCGGAGTTTTACAAAACATTTAAAGAAGATTTAATACCAATACTTTTCAAGTTATTTCAGCATAGAGAAAAAGAGGGAGCTCTTCCAAATTCATTCTATGAGGCCAACATCACGCTGATTCCGAAATCAGAAAAAGACACCTCATAGAAAGAAAACTACAGACCAATATATCTGATGAACCTACATGCAAAAATCCTCAATAAAACTCTGGTGAATCGAATACAAAGGCACATCAAAAAAATTATGCACCATGATCAAGTAGGATTCATAGCTGGGATGCAAGGATGGTTCAATATACGGAAATCAATAAATGTTATTCACCACATCAATAGACTTAAAGATAAGAACCATATGATCATCTCGATAGAAGCAAAAAAAGCATTTGACAAAGTACAGCATCCCTTTATGTTCAAAACATTAGAAAAAATAGGGATAACAGGAAGTTACCTCGACATTGTAAAAGCTATCTATGCTAAGCCTCAGGCTAGCATCATTATGAATGGAGAAAAATTGAAGGCATTTCTTCTAAAATCTGGAACAAGACAGGGATGCCCTCTCTCACCACTTCTATTCCATATAGTTCTCGAAACACTGGCCAGAGCAATTAGACATACTAAAGAAATAAAAGGCATAAAAATAGGAAAATAAGAACGTAAATTATCACTATTTTCGGGTGACATTATTCTATACATAGAAGACACAAAAAGGTGTACAAAAACTACTAGAACTAAAAAATGAATGACCTGCGACCCACCGGCAGGTCAGGCCCAGAAACCTGCAGAGGGGCACAGCTGCCCCACCCACCTGCAAGGTAGGCGATACTGTGACCACTGACAAAACAGGCCCAGTGGCCCGTCTGACACATCACCCCTGTTGGGGGAGGGGCAGAGCCGCCACCAGCACCTGTTAGGTAGACAGACCTGCAAACGACAGACAGAACAGGCCTAGCGGCCAGCGGAGGTGCAGAGCCGCTGCTCACGCCTGCAAGGTAGGCCAACCTGTGACCACCGAAAGAACAGGCCCACCGAAAGTAGAGGCACAGCAGCCTGCCGGCGTAGTAGGCACATTGCCCCAATTGGAGGAGGGGCAGAAGCACCGCCAAAGCCTGCGAGGGAGACTTTGCAACTATACAAGAGCAATATAAATATATAGGGGGAAAATCAATAACACAACAGTTTCACCAAGCAGAAAGAAACGCGATCAGTATGAAAAGACAAGGAAAGAAAGAACCACAAGCAATGCAGGTCAACTCAACTTTAGAAGAGGTAATATCTGCAGCAGATGGAATGTCAGATAAAGAATTCAGGATATACATGCTTCAGATTATCTGGAGTCTCAAGGAAGACATTAGACAGCATAATCAGACAATGAAAGACCACTTCGACCACTTTGAAAATGAATTACATAAACAAATACAAGAAGCAAAAGATCAATTATACAGGGAGATCAAGGTTATAGAAAACAAACAAACAGAAATCCTGGAAATGCAGGAAACAATAAACCAAATTAAAAACTCAATTGAGAATACTACCAGCAGAGTAGAACACTTAGAAGATAGAACATCAGAAAATGAAGACAAAGTATTTCAACTGGAGAAGAACATAGACAGCTCAGCAAAGCTGTTAAGAAACCATGAGCAGAACATTCAAGAAATATGGGATAACATAAAGAGACCAAACTTAAGAGTCATTGGGATACAGGAAGGTATAGAGTTCCAAACAAAAGGAATGAGCAATCTATTCAATGAAATAATACGAGAAAACTTCCCAGACTTGAAGAATGAGACAGAATCCCATATCCTAGAAGCCTACGGGACGCCGAATGTGCAAAATCATAAGAGATCCACACCTAGACACATTATAATGAAGATGCCCAACATACAGAATAAGGAGAGAATTTTAAAAGCTACAAGACAAAGGAAGCAGATTACATTTAGGGGTAAACCAATCAGGATAACAGCTGATCTTTCAACACAGACTCTGAAAACTAGAAGATCCTGGAATAACATATTTGAAACACTGAAAGAAAATGGGTTCCAACCAAGAATTGTGTATCGAGCAAAATTAAGCTTCAGTATGGAAAATGAAATTAAAACCTTCCATGATAAACAAAAGTGAAAAGAATTTGAAGCTAGAAAACCATCTCTTCAAACATCCTCGGCAAAACATTGCAGGAAGAGGAAATGGAAAATAACAATGAAAACCAACAGCAGGAGGGAGTACAGTAAAGAGGGGGAATAATCAAAGAGGAAAACAAACCATGTTTAGTAACATAAATAAACCAATATGACTGGAAGAACAACCCATATCTCAATAATAACCATAAATGTTAATGGCTTAAACTCACGAATTAAGAGACACAGGCTAGTAGAATGGATCACAAAACAAGACCCAACAATATGCTGCCTTCAGGAGACGCATCTGATAGGAAAAGACATACATAGACTGAAGGTGAAAGGTTGGGAAAAATCATATCACTCTTATGGACTTCGGAAACAAGCACGAGTGTCCATACTCATATCAAATAAAATAGATTTCAAGCCAAAGTTAATCAAAAGGGATGAAGAGGGACACTACATACAGCTCAAGGGAACCATACACCAACAAGACATCACAATCATAAATATATATGCCCCAAACAATGGTGCAGCTATGTTCATCAAACAAACTCTTCTCAAGTTCAAGAGTCTAATAGACCACCATACAATAATTATGGGAGACTTCAACACACCTCTCTCACCACTGGATAGATCTTACAAAGAAAAGTTGAATAAGGAATCTATAGAACTCAATAACATAATTAATAACCTAGACTTAATTGACATATATAGAATATACCACCCAAGATCAAGCAGTTACACTTTTTTCTCAGCAGCACTTGGATCCTACTCAAAAAAAGATCATATATTATGTCACAGGCTAACTCTTAGACAATATAAAGGAGTAAAGATAATACCATGCATCTTATCTGAACATAATGAAATGAAATTGAAAATCAATGATAAAAGAAGTAAGGAAAAATCATGCATCAATTGGAGAATGAAAAATAGGTTACTGAATGATAAATGGGTTATAGAAGACATCAAGGAGGATATTAAAAAATTCTTAGAGATAAATGAAAACACAGACACAACATATCGGAATCTATGGGACACATTGAAAGCAGTTCTAAGAGGAAAATTTATTGCTTGGAGTTCATTCCTTAAAAAAGGAAAAAACCAACAAATAAATGATCTAATACTTCAACTCAATGTCCTAGAAAAAGAAGAGCAAAACAACAGCAAAAAAGTAGAAGACAAGAAATAATTAAAATCAGTGCAAAAATTAATGAAATTGAAACAAAAGAAACAATTGAAAAAATTGACAAAACTAAAAGTTGGTTCTTTGAAAAAATAAATAAAATTGACAGACCATTAGCCACGCTAATGAAGAGAAGAAGAGAGAGAACTCAAATTACTCGCATATGGGATGAAAAAGGCAATATCACAACAGACACTTCAGAAATACAGAAGATTATCAGACATTATTTTGAATCCTTATACTCCAATAAATTAGAAGATAGTGAAGGCATCCATAAATTTCTTAAGTCATATGATTTGCCCAGATTGCGTTAGGAGGATATTGACAACCTAAACAGACGAATATCAACTGAGGAAATAAAGAAACCATCAAAAGACTACCAACTAAGAAAAGCCCAGGACCGGATGGGTATACAGCAGAGTTTTACAAAACCTTTAAAGAGGAACTAATACCAATACTTTTCAAGCTATTTCAGGAAAATGAAAAACAGGGAGAACTTCCAAATTCATTCTATGAGTCCAACATCACCCTGATTCCTAAACCAGACAAAGACACTCCAAAGAAAGAAAACTACAGACCAATATCTCTAATGAACCTAGATGCAAAAATGCTCAATAAACTTCTCGCGAACCGGATACAAAAACATATCATAAAAATTGTGCACCATGATCAGGTACGATTTATCCCTGGGATGCAAGGTTGGTTCAGTATACGAAAATCAATAAATGTTATTCACCACATCAGTAGGCTTAAATATAAGAACCATATGATCATCTCGATAGATGCGGAAAAAGCATTCGACAAAGTACAGCATCCATTTATGTTCAAAACTCTAGAAAAACTAGGGATAACAGGAACATACCTCAATATTGTAAAAGATATCTATGCTAAGCCTCAGCCTAGCATCATTCTGAATGGAGAAAAACTGAAGGCATTCCCTCTAAAATCTGGTACAAGACAGGCATGCCCTCTCTCACCACTTCTGTTCAACATAGTTCTCGAATCACTGGCCAGAGCAATTAGACAGACAAAAGAAATTAAAGGCATAAAAATAGGAAAAGAAGAACTCAAATTATCACTATTTGCAGATGACATGATTCTATACCTAGCAGACCCAAAAGGGTCTACAAAGAAACTATTAGAGCTAATAAATGAATTCAGCAAAGTGGCAGGATATAAAATCAACACGCATAAATCAAAGGTATTCCTGTATATCAGCGACAAATCCTCTAAAATACATATGAGGACAACCACCCCATTCACAATATCCTCAGAAAAAATAAAATACTTGGGAATCAACCTAACAAAAGAGGTGTAAGACTTATACAATGAATACTACAGAACCCTAAAGAGAGAATTGAAGAAGTTCTTAAAAGATGGAAAAATATACCCTGTTCATGGATAGGTAGAATTAACATCATCAAAATGGCGATATTAACAAAAGTTCTCAATAGGTTTAATGCAATGCCAATCAAAATCCCAATGGCATTTCTTGTAGAAATAGAGAAAGCAATCATGAAATTCATATGGAAAAATAAAAGACCCAGAATAGCAAAAACATTGCTAAGCAGGAAGTGTGAATCAGTCGGTATAGCTATACCAGACTTCAAACTATACTACAGAGCAATAGAAACAAAAACAGCATGGTACTGGTACCAAAACAGGCGGGTGGACCAATGGTACAGAATAGAGGACACAGAAACCAATCCACAAAACTACAACTATCTTATATTCGATAAAGGGGCTAAAAGCATGCAATGGAAGAAGGCTAGCATCTTCAAAAAATGGTGTTGGGAAAACTGGAAATCCATATGCAACAAAATGAAACTGAATCCCTTTCTCTCACCATGCACAAAAGTTAACTCAAAGTGGATCAAGGAACTTGATATCAAATCAGAGACATGGCGTCTGATAGAAGAAAAAGTTGGCTATGATCTACATACTGTGGGTCGGGATCCAAATTCCTAAATGGGACACCCATAGCACAACAGTTAATAACTAGAACCAACAAATGGGACTTACTCAAACTAAAAACTTATTTTCTCAGCAAAAGAAACAATAAGAGAGGTAAATAGGTAGCCTACGTCCTGGGAACAAATCTTTACTCCTCACACTTCAGACAGAGCCCTAATATCCAGAATATACAAAGAACTAAAAAAATTAGACAATGAGATAACAAATAACCCAATCAACAAATGGGCCAAGGACCTGAACAGAAATTTCTCAGAGGAGGACATACAATCAATCAAGAAGTATATGAAAAAATGCTCACCATCTCTAGGAGTCAGAGAAATGCAAATAAAAACCACCCTAAGATACCATCTCACTCCAGTAAGATTGGCAGCCATTAGGAAGTCAAACAACAACAAGTGCTGGCGAGGATGTCGGGAAAAGTGTACTCTTGTACATTACTGGTGGGACTGCAAATTGGTGCGCCCAATTTGGAAAGCAGTATGGAGATTTCTTGGAAAGCTCGGGATGGAACCACCATTTGATCCAGCTATTCTCCTTCTCGGTCTATTCCCTAAAGACCTAAAAAGAGCACACTATAGGGCCACTGCTACATCCATGTTCATAGCAGCACAATTCACAATAGCAAGACTGTGGAACCAACATAGATGTCCTTCAATAAAAGAATGGATAAAAAAATGTGGCATTTATACACAATGGAATATTACTCTGCATTAAGAAATGACAAAATCATAGAATTTGGAGGGAAATGGATGGCATTAGAGCAGGTTATGCTAAGTGAAGCTAGCCAATCCCTTAAAAACAAATGCCAAATATCTTCTTTGATATAAGGAGAGTAACTAAGAACAGAGTAGGGACGAAGAGCATGAGAAGAAGATTAACATTAAACAGGGATGAGAGGTGGGAGGGAAAGGGAGAGAGAAGGAAAATTGCATGTAAATGGAAGGAGACCCTCAGGGGTATACAAAATTACATACAAGAGGAAGTGAGGGGAAAGGAGGAAAAATATAAGGGGGAGAAATGAATTACAGTAGAGGAGGTAGAGAGAGAAGAGGGGAGGGGAGGGGGGAGGGGGGATAGTAGAGGAAAGGAAAGGCAACAGAATACAACAGTCACCAGAATGGCAATATGTAAATCAATGGTTGTGCAATTGATGTGATTCTGCATTCTGTATATGGGGTAAAAATGGGAGCTCATATCCCACTTGAATCAAAGTGTGAAATATGATATATCAAGAACTATGAAATGTTTTGAACAACCTACAATAAAATTAATTAAAAAAAAACCAGCATGGTACTGGTACCAAAACAGGCGGGTGGACCAATGGTACAGAATGGAGGACACAGAGATTAATCCAAAAAGCTACAACTATTTTATATTTGATAAAGGAGCTAAAAGCATGCAATGGAGGAAATATAGTATCTTCAACAAATGGTATTGGGAAAAATGGAAATCCATGTGCAACAAAATGAAACTGAATTCCTTTCTCTCGCCATGCACAAAAGTTAACTCATAGTGGATCAAGGTGCTAGATATCAAATCAGAGACTCTGTGTCTGATAGAAGAAAAAGTTGGCTCTGATCTACATATTATGGGGTCGGGCTCCAAATTCCTTTATATGACATCCATAGCACAAGAGTTAATAACAAGAATCAACAAATGGGACTACTTAAACTGAAAAGTTTTTTATCAGCAAGAGAAAGAATAAGAGAGGTAAATAAGGAGCATACATCATGGGAACAAATTTTTACTCCTCACACTTCAGATAGAGGCCTAATATCCAGAATATAAAAAGAACTCAAAAAATTAGACAATAAGATAACAAATAACCCAATAAACAAATGTGTCAAGGACTTGAACAGACACTTCTCAGAGGAGGACATACAATCATTCATCAAGTACATAATAAAATGCTCACCATTTCTAGCAGTCAGAGAAATTCAAATCAAAATCACCCTAAGATACCATCTCACTCCAGTAAATTGGTAGCCATTATGAAGTCAAACAACAACAAGTGCTGGCAAGGATGTGGGGTAAAAGATACTCTTGTACATTGCTGGTGGGACTGTAAACTGGTGTGGCCAATTTGGAAAGCAGTATGGAGATTCCTGGGAAAGCTGTGAATGGAACCACAATTTGACTCAGCTATTGCCCTTCTCTGACTATTCCCTGAAGACCTTAAAAGAGAGTAATACAGGGATACTACCACATGGATTTTCATAGCAGTACAATTCACAATTGATACACTGTGGATCCAACCCAGATGCCCTTCAATAGATGAATGGATAAAAAAAATGTGGCACTTATACACTATGGAGTATTACGCAGCACTAACAAATGACAAAATCATAAAATTTGCAGAAAAATGGATGGCACTGGAGCAGATTATGCTTAGTGAAGATAGCCAATCCCTAAAAAATAAATACCAAATGTCTTCTTTGATATAATGAGAGCAACTAAGAACAGAGCAGGGAGCAATAGCAGCAAGAAAAGATTAACTTTAAACAGAGACATGAGGTGGGAGGGTAAGTGAGAGAAAAGGGAAATTGCATGGTAATGGAGGGAGACCCTCATTGTTACACAAAATTACATATTGTTGTGAGTGGAATGGGAAAATAAACATGGAGTGAAATAAATTACAGTAGATGGGGAAAATAGAGAAGATCGGAAGGAAGGGGAGGGGAGACAGTAGAGTATAGGAAAGGTAGCAGAATACAACAGTAGCTAATAGGGCATTATGTAAAAATGTGGATGTGTAATCGATGTGATTCTGTAATCTCTATTTGGGCTAAAAATGGGAGTTCATAAGCCACTTGAATCTAATGTATGAAATATTATATGTCAAGAGATTTTTAATGTTTTGAGCAACCAATAAAAGAAAAAAAGTAGCAATATATATGCCAATCGAAATTCATCATGAAATATATATAATCCACAGATCAAAAAATATTCATTTTACTGAACATGGATTAATGTATAATGTTATTCAACTATGAAGCTCACCCATAGGTTGAATTTTCAGTTCCAACATCATTTAGGAGGAGTTATCCTTTCTCACAATTTGCATCTGCCAATTCAGTTACCTCACAAGTATGTACGTGTGGTACCAGGTAGAATTCTATATGTGCATATAAAAATACATGTGCTGAATTGGCTACAGAGAAAGGGAGACAGGAATTCACATATTTGTTAATTTTAAAACCACATGTAGAACTATTTCAACAAAAAAATGACTAGATTTATAACTCCTACACTATATAATGCAAAAGGCAATTGTAACAATACACCATGCCTCCTCTGAACTGCTTGTATTTCTATTCTGTTTGGGTTATTTTTCACCATCATATTAGAATTATTAGTCAGAGTATAGTAGGGTATGTGTTAGTTTCAGGGCTTCAGTATTTCAAATAGAAAATTGAAAAATGAATCGAATGTGTATGTAAATATGTGCTACACAAAAATCTTCCCACTCACATTCAGAACAATGCCTTGATATTACCTTGGCCCAAGTAAGACACAATTAGAGTAGAAAAGTGTGAAAATCTGTGAATACATATCTGGAATGGAATATGCTCGGGAGTTCACAACCTTGGTGGTGGTAGAGGAGTATCCAAAAGTAAAGAACAGTGTAAACACTCCACAAACATGGAGCGCTGCTGGTCTAAGACTTCTTGGAAAACTGCCTCTGAGGTTGGGCACTTGAAATATATGTTGTTGTCATGAGCTTTAACTTCCTTTGTAGTGAGACCATCAAAATGGGTCTGCATCTATGTGACCTGGAAGACATGGTTTCTTATATTCCAATGACCATGAGGCAGCAGTGCTGAATTCTCTCTTTGTATGTAAACTGTGGCCACTGGAGGCTAAGTGTCTCCTCGTGTGGACTGTGAAGACATTTGGTCATCCTCCACTTTTCGTGGTGTTTCTTGCTGCTGCACTGGGAATTTGGTATTTGCTTCACCAAATACAAGGAGTTCTACTAGGATACAGTGCTGAAGGGAGTTCTGTCACGTGTGGTGGGTCAGGGTCTGCAGGAGAATGCACCAACCAGGCTTCTATCCCACACAGCTTGCCCCAATAACCATAGTAAACTGATTCTGAACATTGCCTTGAAACCTCTCCATATAAAAAATGCCTTTACATATAAGTGTCTGATTTCTGCACTATGTCAGTCATAATCCATTTGGAAGCCAATGGCTGATCCACATGGCCCCACCATGGTGTTTTATCACACACCTGCCCACCACTGCTCTAGGCCCACTACTCAGCAGGATACAAATTACTGGCATCTCTGTTCTACACCATTTTCATAAAACCCAGTAAAACAAGGCATTCTCTGGTATACACATGATCAACCACAGGACTTCCAAAGATTCTCCAGTGCCACCTGGTCATGGAAATTTCAAAAATTTCATGGTATTTATCTAGCCATTTTTCAAAGATTAAGTTGGAGGCACTGTGGGTTTCAAATCATTCAGGAACCATTAAGTGTTGAGAAAGCTCATTTCAATGAAAGCTCTGGAGAACACTCACAGGCAAGGCTTCTCAAAGAGTTGCCAAAAGGTCACATGAAGCCAGGCAAATTGAGGCCTACAATGTGAGGTCCATGTGTGTTTTGACTCTCAACTATACCTGCCATTCTTTCAGAATAAAATCATGTGATATCCTGGCTGAGGTTCCCATTGTTTTGTGGAAAGACACCCTGGGCCTAGATCTCAGTTTCCATGGGTGAGTCTCATGCATGGCCTTCTAAAATCCCAACACAATTCATGGCAATACTTCTCTGAGTTCAGTTCCAGAACTCAGTCTCTAAGGGGAATCACGCCAGAGTTCAAGCCCAGGTGGAACCAGTCATTCCTTCCAACCACCACAAAAATGACCACAATTAAAATCAAAACACTCCCACAGGGCCCTCATCTTCTTCCATATAGACACTCATCATAACCTCTGGCTGGAGATTTCTATGAGGGGCACAGCCTAAGAAACTGTCCAAAATAAGCTCACTTGCCCCTCATTTGCCTAAAATCATGGTGGCCTGGACACTCCCCCTGTGAACCTGGAGTGATCAAATATTCCTGCTGTTAAAGTGTTCCGCTTCTCCAATTTGAGGCCTACTGGCTGTGAGGTATAGATTCTTTATGTGATTTGGAGTCATGAGAAAACCCAAGCACATATGGGCAAGCCTCTGCAGGGATTTGAAGAACTCATTTAATCCAAAGAATCCCTATTCTCACTTAATGGAGGTCAGGAACCTAAAACAAGAAGGCAAAAAAATTCATCCACAATGACTTCTCTTTTGGCCATTTCGGTTTGGGAAGCACATGGGATTTTTCTTTAGATCCATTGGGTGATGAGAGTCTAAGTCACAGCCTCACACAAGGACCAGAGACTGATTCAGACACATCCCATTCCAAAGCAATTAAGCAAAGAGCCACAGGTGAAGCCCATTCATTTCCATATGAGAACAGTTTTCTTCAGGCTTCACAAAGGGTTGGCATGAGGCAAAGACCTTCCTGACATTCAGGGTAATTGAAACACAAGTAAGCAAATGGCCCAAGAAGGGTTTCTTCACTGAGACTTTACTGGTCACACTGATATCTGAGTTTTCTGAGATGCTCTCAATCTCTTCAGCTATCCAGTACATGACCATGTCACAGAGCCTTGTGGTGTTACATATCTGGGACACAAAACCATGAGCGTATTCTGTAGAGTGGCCAGAATTCACGAAGAAAACAGTAACTTAAGAAGACAGTAGGTGTTGCCCATCCATAAGGCAAAGTGAAGTCCATTAATCTATTGGGCAGTATTAATGTGGGGAAGCTTTCTACTAGAGAAAACAAATCCATTGATGCATTCTCTTTTCTAATGTCTACAACTACGGATACAGTGGGATACACAGACATAGAAACCCTCACAATATCAAAGGACTTACTAGAAACAGTCCACTCCACACCAGAAAAAACGCCTTTCCTACATATTCTCAGAACATGAGAAAAAAACCACAAACTCACACCCACAACGGCAAAGCCACCTCCTTCCCCCAAGTAGGTCTGTGACTATCCAGAGTGTCTTCTGACTGGTGGGCCATATTATGTTCCCCCGAAATGGCCTGTCCTCTCTCAGATCTGGTCTCCTTGGCCAACTATGTGAAGTTGTCAGGAGACAGCGGTGAGCCACTACCTGCTTTCTCAGGGAAGGTGCCTCTTCAGAGCACTGCTGGCAATTGGCCATCCTCACATCAGTAGGTACCAAGAAAGACTGACTCTGTCCTTGGAAAAAGCAAACAAGTTAGCCCAATGGGACTAGGAATGGGACTGGCTCTGGGTGCCTGGCTTCCTGGATCCCAAGTTCAGAGAATTCCATCACCAAGGAAGTGAGGAGAGGTCACTTCCTTCAGGAACTGAATGAGGTCACTGCCTTGAAAACCACTTAGTCCTAACAGTTGCTTCCAAGGGTCCCATGAGATGGAGGCTGCCCCAACATCCTCTGACACATTCAGAAGTTAGAATGGAATATCAACCTTAGGCACCCAGGTACAGCTCTCCACACAGGCCTGGTTTCTTCCAACTTCTTTACAATAAGAAAAGAGAGGCTGACTTAGAACCATCAATTCATCCTGACCAGGTTGTTTGCCATGGAAGATTTCTATTGCTCTCTCAGGTCCTACATAGCTGCATAAATCTTCTCCAAGGATCATTTCTCCATGGATCTTTGAGGTTCTCAGAAGGTGGAAGATCACCTACATTCCTATATTGTAAGACCAACTCTGTCCCTGCTCTTTTGTAAGTTATATTGACGGAACAGTGTATGTTTAGGGTTAATAACATGTTTGATTTGGGTTACGAATCATTTTGCGAGATGAATAATGGTATTGGCAACCTTCGATATTTACAAGAGTATATAGGTGAAATATAAGTATGAAAGCAGAAAATTAGGAAAGATTTGAAGCCCAGAAGGGAATTAGACCCTTAAGTGGTATCCTTAGCTTTGAGTTATGTGCTGCACAGTTGTCTCAGATAAATCAATATACAATGGCATAGGACCTTGTACCTTGGATGATTGAATGTTGAAGAGAACATCCAGTCAAAAAGCGATATTCAGTACGATGAGGAAGGTAGTCGTTAGGTTTAGAATGAAGAGTGAGTATAGGATTTGGACAAAAAGTTCTTTAGCAATAGGGTTTCGGTTAGAGAGTGAGTGTTAATGTCAGCACATGTGAAGAGTCAGTCACAATGATGAACTGGGGAAAATATGAGGGAAAGCAGATATCAATAAAGACATTAGGAAATCAAGCAAAATACAAAGTGAATGATAGGATTAGACATTTTCAACAGGCTTGAGGTTGAATATATAATCTTAGGAAGAAACAAATATGTAGTCACCAATAGGATTGACATTTGAGAGCATTAGGAAACCTGGACATAGATGTTTTTAGTAATCCATGCTCACTTTCCATTTAGGCTTTGGTACAATTGAAAGTGTGACCTTTGCTTTTTGTGTCCAGAATATTTCTGTGATAAAATGTATATGTATATCACGTGACATGAGTATTTCTAACACCATTTCCAGGAGCAATATTTTGAAGACATATAAATTTGTATTGGGGTACAAATAGGTATACCCTCTGTCTATGAATATAGCAATAACGCATGAATAGACCATACTGGGAATAAATAATATAACTGGATCCACTTTAAATAATGGATTGAATGGATATCTGAAAATATATAAGAAATGTTATAATGATGCACAATCAATCATTCCAACCAGTTATATATGTAATGGTCATCTTAGGGTTATGTTTTATCATGAAGGATGTGTGAGTTTTGCTTAAAAATTGATCATGGAAATTGAAAAAAATATATTTGAAAAAAGTCTCATGAAAAGACCAGTCAAGAAACATAGGGAAATACATGTGTTCTGGAGCAAGAAGTGATTGAAAGTGAAACAAATGCCTATAAATTTGCTAAGTAGTGGATCAAATATATATCCTATGATGTGCATAAACTGAAGAAATAGTAATGTACCAGTGTTGAATAATAATTAATGTCAAAATACACATCATGTCCCATAGGAATCTACTAGCATTGATGTTAAACTAGGTCAGTTAATGTAGAAATACTAGGATTTGTTTGCACCTTTCACTGAAGTTAGTTTTCAGTACTAGGAAACAAATATGTATTTCAGGTGGATGAATATTTCTGAGAATAATCTTGTAAAAAGTTGATTATTAATCCACATACATGAACATGAATGAATTTAGGGAGTGTATATAAGACACATATTTCATATTTTGAAAAATCTGGAGATTTATTTTGTGTATATATATATATATATATATATATATATATATATATATATACACACACACACACACAAACACACACACAAACAAAGACATTCAAAAGTAGAATTATATATGCCAATCGAATTTCACCATGAAATATATATCATCCACAGATCCAAAAATATTCATTTTACTGAACATGGATTTATGTATAATGTTATTCAACTAGGAAGCTCACCATTAGCTTGAATTTTCAGTTCCAACAGCATTTAGGTGGAGTAATCTCTTCTCACAATTTGTATCTGCAATGTCAGGCACCTCACAAAAATGTACGTGTGATATCAGGTAGGATTCTATATGTGTATATAAAAATTAATGTGCTGAATAGGTTACAGCGAAAGGGAGATAGGAATTCACATATTTGTTAACTTTAATACACATATAAAACTATTTCAATTAAAAAATGACTAGATTTATAACACCTACCTTTTATCTTGCAAAAGGCAAGTCCAATATACACAATGCCTCCTCTGAACTGCTTGTATTTCAATTCCGTTTGGGTTATTTTTCTCCATCATATTAGTATTTGTAGTTAGCGTCTAGAAGGGTATGGGTTATTGTCAGGAATTCAGTATTTCAATTGGAAAATTGGAAAGTGAATCCAATGTGTATGCAATTATGTGCTGCACAATATTCTTCCCACTCTCATCCAGAACAATGGCTTGACATTAACTTCGCCCCAAGTAAGACGCAATTAGAGAAGAAGAGTTAGAAATTCTGTGAATACATATCTGGAATGGAAAATGCTCAGGAGTTCACAACCTTGGAGGTGGTAGAGGATTTTCCAAAAGTAGGGGACAGGGTTGATCACCCAACATGATCTTTCATTAAAATTGTGAGCCATCTTGCCACAAAGCCATGAAAAGATAATTTTTGCTTTACTATAAATTACTGCAAATTCTGAACCTGCTTAGAATGCCTGACCATGTTTTGAACTCACCCATGCCTGGCTCTCTGACCAGATAACAGCCCTCTCTGAAACTTTAATGACACCTCATAAATATTCGCCTTCCCTGGCCAGACAATGACCCTCTCTGAGGCTCTAATGGTCCTCATAATTTCTGATGCTGGGGCCAGAAAAAACAAATGTAAACTACAATTAGTGTGATGCTTGTCAAAGTTCTGTTTTCTGTAACCCCCCTTTTGTGTAACTTTCTGGGCTATAAAGCTGGGCTGTAGGAAAGGTGGGGTTGCTGTCTTGTTCCCGCCATTTTGAGAGGGAGAGGCACCCTGGCTGTTTGAAATATTAAGCTTGCCTTAATTTGATTTTAATTGGAGTCAGTGGTCTTTTCTTGTGTCCTGGACTAACATTTTGGAGTTCCCCAGCAACATGACCCGACCAGATCACAAAGCCAAACTGCTGGAAATTCTGAAGCTGGCCTATCCTCCAGGACTCCAGGCTGGAGAGCCAAGTTCCAAGGCCTTGGAATGAGCCTTCAGTCCGTGGATCACTGCAGTGAACCATCGCACTAAAACTATTATCAAGCACCTGGTGGAGGAGGCCTTCATAGGTAAGAGGCGCCTTTATAACATCTGATATCCGGTTAAGGGAGTACTCTTCTGATGACAGAGAGGTGGCCTGGGAAGGCTCACATATACTCCTGTCCGGGACAGTAATAGGAATCCTTCTTTCCTCTGTTCTTTTCTGTAGGGAATACCTCTGAAAGTGTAGAGAGGTGCCGACTGGCACGCAGGAGCTCCTACCCCGGAGCTTTAGCAAGACGCTGCATTGCTCCTCTGGTTTTCTGTTTATTCGCTGAGTTTCTGTTTTTTTGTGTGTTTTGTTCTGTGTTCTAAATGTTTTTTATTTGTTTGATTTGTGCGTTTTGTTGTGTGATTTCTGTGGTAAAAACTTAAGGATATTGGACGTGAAAATGGGTAATAAAGCATGTAAGCCTGTCACCCCTTTGGACTGTGTTTTAAAGAAATGTGATGCACTATACCCCCCTTTGTTAAGCAGGATGAGAGAAGCCCCTAGCTGGCTGTGTGGACCACACCCACTGCAGAGGGCAATGCCTGCTGGAGAACTAATAACTGAGTATCTCCCAGGTTAACAAGTGAAGCTCCTTTAAAACCCCTTGTCCCTCCAGATCAAGAGAGTCACAACTTTGGACAGAGTCCCCTGTTTTTATCCTTTGTTAGCAAAGCAGTAAACCTCCCTTTTACTTTTTCTCAAACCCTGTCCTTATATTAAATTGGTATTAATTGGCTTCAAGGTCCAGAACCGAAATTTAAGTTACGAATTTTGATACCCCCCCGACCCCGGAATTTTTGAGAGCTGACTACTGAAATGTTAGGAGATTCAGCATGCTTGGGGTGGAACCAAACCAGAGGAGCTAATCCTGAAGTAAAAGACGGGACTGAGGGACTCCCAGCAGCTGCCGAAGTCCTGTTGCTTCAGTAAATTCCCTCCTTCCTTCCCTGCACTGTAAGTATTATGCCACCTCTGTTTTCTTAAAAAAAGAGAAAAAGAAAAAGGAGACACTAAATGCAGTAAAGTCACCATGGAGACCTTTGATATTACATTTCAGGTTGCCCCTCTGTGAAAACATCTGATGCCCTTGTGGGGACATCTATCATGCCACTGGTGTAGGAGATTTTCTCTTATCTGCTGTTTTAAAGGCTTCTGTCCTGTCAGCCATAGTCTGGAGCTCCTTTCTGTCTGTCTTTTTTCTTTGTTTCTGGCCATTTAAGACATGTGCAATAATGTGTTGATATTATAAATTGTTTCTTGGGAATGATCTTAGCTGAATGTGTGTCTAAATGATGATGTTTTATTGTAACAATATGGTATCTGGATGGGTTTTTGTAGCATTGCTCAATCTTGCAGTTAAAAGTCGGGTTTAGGTAATTTTTTAGTTTATGATTTCAGATAATTCATGCCAGAGAACTTAAATACTTATAATGGAAAACTAATGAATTCTACTTCCAAGTTGGCAAGTAACTTCCCAATCATTTAGTCTTTTTTTTCACCAATTTTTAATTGGGTAGCCTGGGAAAATGTCACAGTGTGTCAGTGCATTAATTTGGACAAGGATAGTAAATCATAGTATGGTATCTGTTGACAAAACAAGATGTTAAGGTATAAAATTTTGAATTGTATCTTAAAATTGTATCATAATTTTCAACATCCTCACCTGAAAATTATGGTTAAAGTGCCTTAGGCCTGAGGTGTCCGCTCAGAATTGCAGTTTTGTCCAGCTCCTTCCAGAACTCAGCCAGGACTTATGTTGAAATGTAAATGAAAGAATCCTGCAAGCTCAGTAGGAGACTGATCTGATGTCTAAGTGGGAAAAAAAAGGTAAATCGTATGGTATTTACTAATTACTGTCCAGTCATTTTTTCTAGGACTCTCATTTTTTTCCTTAGATTCTGTATTTTTTTTTTGAGCTCATTATTTTGATCCTAGAGAACTAGGTTAATATTTTTCTCATCAGTTCTATCTTTGACCAACAGTGGAGTTCTGAAACATTGCAATGGAGATTTCACCTGTGAAAAGCTACAAGGCCTTACTATTATTATTTGTGCACACTTTTGTTATGTGTTGTATGTCCATATATCCATATGTTCGTATATCATATATATGATATACAAATTAACATATATAAGGAGCGATCATTAAAAAAAAGCACTCATAAAAACAAATTTTAAAAAGTGGATTCGAAGATCTTTAATTCACGTGAGTTAAATGGTTCACGTTAAATTTGGATAAACAAATAACAATAAATGTCTTTAAATTTAAGCTTACAAGTTTTTCTAGCTGCTGAAAAATCTAATAAAATATTAATGTCTATAAAATGTCTAATATGCCTTGGTTCTAGGACTTTTCCTTTAACAAAAAAATGGTTTACACTGTTCAATACATTTCTCTAATATTTTGATAAATAAGTGAAGTAAATTTGATATGGGATTACTCATTCATGAGTTCTTTTGTTAGATATCTGATTGATTTAGTAAGGTCTGTATAAGTTTGTTCTAAAGTCTGTATAAGATTGTAAAAATCAGTCATGTGATAAAGCGACACAAATTTCTGAAAACAAAAGTTTACCCATAACATTGTGTTTATTTTTATTTTTCTAGAGCAAGCAACCATAAAAATTAAACAACTGATTAAATAAGAACTGTTATTTTAGAGCACTGTACTGGAATTTCTTTAAAAGCTAAATTTGGTTAATGTAAAATCATCAATGTCATTGTGATGCTATTAATGTGCTCATATCTTCCAGATATACAAGTCTGTAAGGTAGAAACTTTAAAAGAGCATTACATCAAGCTGGTGTTTTGAAGTTGTATGGAAAAAATATATATATATATTGGGGATTTATTTACTTGTTATCAATAAGATATGTAAAGTTTTATGTTACTTTTTACATTGGGGAAAAATTTAAATATATTTTTAAGTTAATGAGCGCCTAATCTATGTAAAGGTTAAAAACTTTCAGCCTTTCTTTAATTCATGTTTTAAATGTGATATCATATGGTGTTAGCTAATGTTCATGTGACCTCAAACAATTTATGTAAACTGTGTAAGATGATATTTAAAAAAAAAAAGATCAGCTTTAGAACTAAAAGACTTAAGATTTATATAGAGCCCTGCCTTACCTGAGATAAGGCTCTGTGTCTCATCTTACAACATGTGAGAATAACTACGAAAGCAGTAGGTCAGATGTTATTTAATTTAAAGTTATGTTCAGAAGTTTTTTTTTTTTCTGTCAAGATTACTAGGATCTCAAAAAGGGGATATAATTTATAACTCAGCCAAAAATTCAGGGTAGCTATTACACGAACTAAGTATTTTTACTCTTGTTAATTTTATTTTGTAATTTCCTTATAAGTTAACTAAAGATTCCCTGTTAGTGTTTTACAAAAGAGTTGCTTTTGAACACAACATTGGTTAATTTAAGATAATAAGGCATCACCTACAAGACAGAAAAATACAGATCCCAAATAATAAAAAGATAAATAATTTTAAATTATAGACATTAAAGCACAGTACTCTTAATATAAGGCTGTTAAAATTTATTTGCTGGATGTTTAAGATTAGGATTTAAAATTTAATTTAAATGAAAAGGGACAATAAAACAAATTTTGGCTCTTGCCCTCTGAGTCAGTTTGTATCCAGGGAACAGGAGACTTCTCTAAAGAACTTTGCAACTCTCAGCCACATAAACTCCTGATCAGGAAGATTAATGAGGCCACTGGAGAACAGAAAGCCAATCAGTGCATTTTCTACGAAGAAGAGAGTCATCAGAGAAGGGAGATATTCCTGATCCTTCTGAGAGAAGCCACGTGGTCAAGCAAGACCTGGAATCACCTAGCGCAAATGGCACTAGCAGAACTGAGAAGCTGCTCTCAAGTTTAACCAGAAATGACTCCCATAAAATCTCAGCTGACTGTTAACAATAAATAGAAACAAAAGTCAGTTTTACTGCTTCATCTTAAACTCTTAGCAAAGACAGATAAACCCAAAATACAGCCATTCCTGGGCATTTTAAATAATAATAGTAATGAAAATATTTTCACGTATACACTTTATGGTAGCCTCCCAAAATAAGTAAGACTGGAGGCTACAAAGAAGGATTCTCAGAGAGGAATGCCTGATGAGAATAAAAAGAGACTATCAAGAGGAGCTACCAGAGGCAGAAGTTTTTTGTTTAAGGCCTACAGATATTCCTAACCTACACAGGTAGGCTTGGTGTTTGCTAGTATGATTATCCAGCCCTGACTAACAGAATTAAAGGTTTCTCTATTACACACAGAGGTCATACTAGTAAAAGGAATTTGCAAGATCAGATGACATTAAATTATTAAACTGTATCTTATGGGGTGGGACAACTGTGACACTCAAAGTTAAATATTAAGTTGAAAGTCCTGATAACTGGGGATATTGAAGACAGATGAGGGGACATCTATACAGTGACTTGTTTCAGCTGCTGCAACATTTATTCAGTACTCATGGTTTTTGTTTCTCTCATAGAAGAACCCATCCCCAGATGACTTTACAAACTGTTTTACCACAACCAGACTTCAAACCGAACTGACTTCTAAAAGGCAACTCATGTCCCTCATGCTGTGCCCCCTCATGTCACCCTCTCTCAGCTCAGAAGAAGCCAAAATGAGTGACGCCACTCTTCTTACAACAATGGAGCCAAAAATAAATAGACTTTCATTTTAAGTAATTAATTAAGTCAGGTAAAATCAGGGAGACTGGTTTTGTGTGAGTTCAAAAAATATGGAGACTGTTACGTGAGGTATTAAAATTCCCTCAGTGCTCTTCCCCTACCCTATCAAAGATTTGAAAGGGACACATTAGAAAAGGGGGGAATGATAGACCCAACCTGATCTTTTATTAAAATTGGGATCCATCTTGCCACAAAGCCATGAAAAGAAAATTTTGGCTTAACTATAAATTACACCAAATTCTGAACCTGCTTGCAATGCCTGCCCGTGGCCTTGAACTCACCCATGCCTGGCTATTTGACCAGGAAGAGCCCTCTATGAAACTTTATTGACACCTCATAAATACTGGCCTTACCTGGCCAGACAATGACCCTCTCTGAGGCTCTAATGGTCTTCATAAATTCTGATGTTGGGGCCAGCAAATATATATATATATATAAACTACGATTAGTTTGATGCTTGTCAGAGTTCTGATATTTTAACCCCCCTGTAGTGTAAAATTCTGGGTTATAAAACTGGGCTGTAGGAAATTTGGGTGGCTGTCTTGTTCCCACTGTTTTGGGAGGGAGAGGCCACCTGGGCAGTGGAAAATATAAGCTTGCTTTAACTTGATTTTAATTGGAGTCAGTGGTCTTTTCTTGCATCCTGGTCTAATAGGTAAATGCTATCAAACATGGAGCTCTGCCAGCCTGAAGACTTCCTTAGAAACTGCCTCTGACGATGGGCACTTGACATATATTTTGTTGTCAGGAGCTTTAGCTTTCTTTCTAATGAGACCATCAAAGCTGGATCTGCATCTATGTGACCTGGAGGACATGGTTTCTTGTTTTTCAAAGGACATGAGGCAGCAGTGCTGAATTCACTCTTTGTAGGAAAACTGTCGCCACTGAAGGCTAAGTGACTCCCCGTGTGGACTGTGAAGCAATTTGGTCATCCTCTACTTTTCGTGGTGTTTCTTGCTGCTGCACTGGGACTTTGTTATTTGCTTCACAAAATACAAGGAATTCATCTGGGACACAGTGCTGGAGGGAGTTCTTTTACATGAGATGGGTCAGGGTCTGCAGGAGAATGCATCAACCAGGCTTCTATCCCACATAGCTTGTCCCCTTGACCATTGCACCTGATTCTGAACATTGTCCTGAAACATCTCCATATAACAAGATGCCTTATATGGAGAGTTATCAGACATATAAGTGATTCCTGGCTGCACAATGTCAGCCACAAGCCATTTGGAAGTCAATGGCAGATACACATGGCCCGACCACAGATGTTTTATCACACACCTGCACACCACAGCTCTGGGCCCACTACTCAGCAGGCTCCAACATACTGGTATCTCTGTTCTACATCATTTTCATGAAACCTAGTCAATCAAGGCACTGTCTGGTACACACTTCATCAGCAAGAGGACATTGAAAGGTTCTCCAGTGCCACCTGGTCATGAAAATTTCAAAAATTTCATTGTATTTATCTAGCCATTTTTCAAGGATGAAGTTGGAGAAATTGTGGGTTTCAATTCATTCAGGAACCATTAATGTTTGAGGAAGCACATTTCAAGGAAACTCTGGAGAATTCTCAGAGGCAAGGCTTCCCAAAGAGTGGCCAAAAAACACATGAAGCCAGGCCCATTGAGGTCTACAATGTGAGGCCCATGTGTGTTTTGACTGTCAATGATGGCTGCCAAGTCTTTCAGTATAAAATAATGTGATGCCCTGGCAGTGATTGACAATGCTCTGTGGAAAGCCACCCTGGGCATTGATCTCAGTTTCCAAAGGCAACTCTCATGCGTGGTCTCCTAAAATCCCAACACAATTCATGGCAATACTTCTCTGAGGTAAGTTCCTGAACTCAATCTGTAAGGGGAATCACACCAGAGTTCAAGCCCAGGTGGACCTAGGCATCTCTTCCAACCACCAAACAAATGACCACAATTAAAACCAAAACACTCCCAAATGGCCCTCATCTTCTTCCACATAGACACTCTTCATAACCTCTGGCTGGAGGTTTCCATGAGGGGCACAGCCCAAGACAGTTTTCCAAATGAACTCCCTTGCCCCTCATTTGCCTAAAGTCAGGGTGGCCTGGACTCCCTTCCTGTGAACCAATAGTGATCAAATAGTCCTGCTCTTAATACTGCTCTGCTTCTCTAATTTGAGGCCTACTGACTGTCTGGTATATATTCTTTATGTGAATTGGTGTCATGAGAAAACACAAGCCCTTATGTGCTAGCCTCTGTAGGGCTTTGAAGAACTGATTTGACACAAAGGATCCCTATTCTCACGTGATGGAGGTCAGGAAGCTTACAGAGGAAGGCGAGAGACTTCATCCACAATGACTGCTCTTTTGGCCATTTTCGTTTTGCATGCACACTTGGAAACTTTCTTTAGATCCATCAGGTGCTGAGAATCTAAGCCACTGACTCACACAGGGCAAAGAGGCTGATTTAGCCACATCTCTTTCCAAAGCAATTAAGCAAAGAGCCACAGGTGATGCCCATTCATTTCCATTTGAAAACTCTTTTTTTCTGGCTTCACAAAGGGGTTTCCTGAGGCAAAGATCTTCCTGACATTTAGGAAAACAGAACAATAGGTAAGCAAAAGGCCCAGTGCAGTGTTTTTCCACTGAGACTTTAATGGTCACACTGATACGTGAGTTTTCTGAGATGCTTCTATTCTCTTCAGCTATCCAGTACATGGCCATGTCACAGAGCTTGGAGGTGGTACATATCTTGGAAACCAAACCATGAGGCTATTCTGGAGAGTGGCCAGTATTCAGGAAGAAAACAAGAACTTAGGAAGATAGTAGGTGTTGCCCATCCATAAGGCAAGCCTCTCTCCATTCTTAAATTGTGCAGTATGAATGTTGGGAAGCTTTCTCCTAGACAGGACACAACCATTGATGCATTCGCTTTTCAAATGTCTACAACCACAGATACAGTGGAATGCACAGACATAGAAACACTCGCGTTGTCAAACGACTTTCTAGAAACATTCCAGTCCAAACAAACAAACAGTCTTTCCTACCTATTCTCAGAAAAGAGACAAAACCACAAACTCACACCAACACCCACAACGGCACCTCCTTCCCCCAAGTATGTTGGTGAATATCTTGAGTGTCCTCTGACTGGTGGTCCATACTATGTTCCCCCAAAATGGCCTGTTCTGTCTCAGATCTGGTCTCCTTCGCCAACTCTGTGAAGTTGTCAGGAGCCATGGTTGAGCCACTACCTGCTTTCTCAGAAAAGGCTCCTCTTCAGAGGTCTCCTGGCATTTGGCCATTATCACTTCAGTAGGTACCAACAAAGACTGACTCTGTCCTTGGTAAATCCAAACAATTGAGACCACTGGGACTGGGACTGGGACTTACTCTGGGTGCCTGGCTTCCTGGATCCCAAGTTCAGAGTGTTCCATCACCAAGGAAGTGTGTACTGATATTTGCTTCTAAGGGTCCCAGGAGATGGAGACTGCCCCTACTTTCTGTGACAGTTTCACAAGTTAGAATGGTATATCAACAATAGGCACCCGGGAACAGCTCTTATCACAGGCCTGGTTTGGTCCATCTTCTCTATATTAAGAAGAGAAAGGCTGATTCAGATACATCTCTTCATCCTGACCCGGTTGTTTAACATTGAAAATGACTTTTGCTCTCTCAGGTCCTTCATAGCTGCCTTCTTCTCCATGTATCATTTCTGCATGGACCTTTGAGGTTCTCATCAGGTGGAAGATACCCTACAATCCAGTATTGGAAGACCAACTCTCTCCCTGATCTTCTGTAAAGTTAGATTGAGGGAACAGTGTATGGTTAGGGTTAACAACATGTTCGATTGGGTTAGGAATAATTCTGCAGGATGAATAATGGTTATGGGAACATGTGATATTTACAAAATATACAGTTGAAATATAGGTATGAAAACAGAAATCTAGGTAAGATTTGATGCCCAGAAGGGCATTGGGCCCTTGATTGGGATACTTAGCTTTGAATTAATTTCTGCACAGATGTCTCAGATAAATCAATATACAATGGTATAGGATATTGTACCTTGGATGATTGAATGTCGAAGAGAACATGCAGTCAAAAAGGGATAGTCGGTAGGATTAGAAAGATAGACGGTAGTTTTAGAAAGATGAGTGAGTATAGGATTTGGACAAAATGGTCTTTAGCAATAGGGTTTCATGTAGAGAGTGAATGTAAATGTCAGCACATGTTAAGAGGCAGTCACAATGATGAACTGGGGAAAATATATATCAATAGAGACATTAGGAAATCAGGCAAAGTATAAGGTGAGTAATAGGATTAGACATTTTCAACAGGTTTGAGGTTGAATATATAATCTTAGGAAGAAACAAATATGTAGTCACCAATAGGATCCACATTTGAGAGCAATAGGCAAACTGGACATGGATGATTTTAGTAATCCATGTTCAATTTCCATTTAGGCTTTAGTACAATCATAAGTGTGACATTTGCTTTTTGTTTCCAGAATATTACTGTGATAAAATGTATATGTAGATCAGGTGACATGAGTATTTCTTTCACCATTTCTAGGAACAGTATTTTGAAGACGTGTAAATTAGTATTTTGAATACAAATAGGTGTACACTGTGTCTATGAATATAGAAATAATGCATGAATAGACCATACTGTGAATAAATAATATAACTGGTTCCAACTTAAATAATGGTTCAAATTGATATCTGAAAATATACAGGAAACCTTATATTGATATATATCCATTCATTCAAACCAGTTATACATCTAATGGTAATATTAGGGTTATGGTTTATCATGAAGAATGTGTGAGTTTTGCTTCAAAAGTAATTGTGGAAATCGAAAATAATGTGTTTGGAAAGAAGTCTCATGAAAAGACCAGTCATGTAACCTGAAGGAATACATGTGTTCTGAAGCAGGAAGTGATTGAAAGTGAAACAAAAGCCTTTAAATTTGTGAACTTGTGGATGAAATATATATCTTATGATGTGCATAAACTGAGGAAATAGTAATGTACAAGTGTTGAAAAAAAATGAACGTCAAAATACACATCATGTCCTATAGAAATCTACTTGCATTTATATTAACCTGGGTCAATTAGTGTAAAAATATTAGGATATTTATGCACAATTCACTTAACTTAGTTTTCAGTACTAGGAAACAAATACGTATTTCAGGAGGATGAATATGTCTTAGAATAATCTTATGAAAAGTTGATTATAAATACGCACTTAAATATTAATGAATTTAGGGAGTACATAATAAGATATATTTATTTCATATTTTGAAAACTCTGGAGAGTGTATATATATATATATATATATATATATATATATATATATATATATATATATATATATATAAATACACACACAGAAATTAAAAAGTATTAATATACAAGCCAAATGAAATTCACCATGAAATATATATCATCCACAGATCTAAAAATATTCATTTTACTGAACATGAATTTATGTATAATGTTGTTCAGCTAGGATACTCACTCATAGGTTGAATTTTCAGTTTCAACAGTGTTTAACAGGAGTGATCTCTTCTCACAGTTTGTATCTGCCAAGTGAGCCACCTCACAAGAATGTACGTGTGGTACCAGGTAGGATTCTATATGTGCATATAAAAATATATGTGCTGAATAGGCTACAGAGAAATGGAGACATGAATTCACATATTTGTTAACTTTAAAAACACATGGAGAAGTGTTTCAACAAAAAAATGACTAGATTTAAAACTCCTACCATATATAATGCAAAAGGAACGTCCAAATGTTAACCTTGCATCCTCTGAACTACTTGTATTTCAATTTGGTTTCGTCTATTTTTATCCATTATAATAGGATTTGTAGTCAGAGTCTAGTAGGGAGTGGGTTACTATGAGGGATTCAGTATTTTGAATGAATAATTGGAAAATGAATCCAATGTGTATGCAAATATGTGCTTCAAAAAAATCTTCCCACTCTCATCCAGAACAATGCCTTGACATTACCTTAGCCCCAAGTAAGATACAATTAGAGGAGAAGAGTTAGAAAATCTAGGAATACATATCTGGAATGGAAAATGCTCTGGAGTTCACAACACTGGAGGTGGTAGAGGAGTTTCCAAAAGTAATGGAGACTGTAAAAACTCCACAAACATGGAAGTGTGCAGGCCTCAAGACATCTGGGAAACTGTCTTTGAGGTTGTACACTTGAAATATATGTTGTTTTCAGGAGCTTTAGCTTCCTTTGTAGTGAGACCATCAAAGCTGTGTATGCATCTGTTACCTGGAGGACATGGTTTCTTATTTTCCAATGAACATGAGGTAGCAGTGCTGAATTCTCTCTTTGTGGGTTTACTGTGGCCACTGGGGTCTAAGAATCTTTCCGTGTAGACTGTGAAGCCATTTGGTCATTCTCCAATTTTGTTGTGTTTCTTGTTGCTGCACTGGGAGTTTGGTATTTGCTTCAAAAAATACAAGGAGTTCCACTGGGACACAGTGCTGGAGGGAGTTCTGTCACGTGTGGTGTGTAAGGGTCTGCAGGAGAATGCACGAACCAGGCTTCTACGCCACATTGCTTGCCCCCTTGACCGTAGCAACTTGATTATGAACATTGCCCTGAAAACTCTCCATCTAACAAGATGGCTTAATATACAAAGGTATGCTGGCTGCACCATGTCAGTCACAAGCATTTGGAAGCCAAAGTAATATCCACATGACCCCACCACAGATGTTTTATCACACAACTGCACACCACAGCTCTGGGCCCACTACTCAGCAGGCTCCACCATACTGGCAGCTCTGTTCTACACCATTTTCATGAAACCCAGTCAAGGAAGGCACTTTCTGGTACACTCTTGATCAGCAACAGGACATCCAAAGGTTCTCCAGTGCCACCTGGTCGTGGAAATTTCAAAATTTTCATGGTATTTATCTAGACATTTTTCAAGGATGAAGTTGGAGAAACTGTGGGTTTCAATTCATTCAGGAACCATTAAATTTTTAGGAAGCACATTTCAAGGAAAACTCTGGAGAATTTTCAGAGGCAAGTCTTCCCAAAGTGTGGCCAAAAGGCCACATGAAGCCAGTCCCGTTGAGGTCTACAATGTGATGTCCATGTGTGTTTTGACTGTCAACAATGGCTCCCAAGTCTTTCAGAATAAAATCATGTGATGTCCTGGCTGAGATTGACAGTGCTTGGTGAATAGCCACCCCAGGCTTAGATCTCAGTTTCCAATGGCGACTCTCATGCATGGCCGCCTAAAATCCCAACACAATTAATGGCAATACTTCTCTGAGGTCAGTTCCAGAACTCAGTCTTTAAGGGGAATCGCACGAGAATTCCAGCCCAAGTGGACCCAGGATTCTCTTCTTACCACCAACAATTGACCACAATTAAAACCAAAAAACTCCCACATGGCCCTCATCTTCTTCAACATAGACACTCTGAATAACCTCTAGCTAGAGGTTTCCATGACGGGCGCAGCCCAAGACAGTGTCCAAAATAAGCTCCCTTGCCCCTCATTTGCCTAAAGTCAGAGTGGACTAGACACCATTCCTGTGAACCAAGAGTGATCAAATAGCCCTTCTTTAATACTGCTCTGCTTCTCCAGTTTGAGGCCAACTGACTGGTATAGATTCTTTATGTGAATTGGTGTCCTGAGAAAACCCAAGCACCTATTGGCTAGCCTCTGCAGAGCTTTGAAGAACTGGTTTGACCCAACGGATCCCTATTCTCACTTGATGGAGGTCAGGAAGCTTACAGAGGAAGGCGAGAGACTTCATCCACAATGACTGCTCCTTTGGCCATTTTGGTTTTGGATGCACACTTGGAAACTTTCTTTATATCCATCAGGTGCTGAGAATCTAAGCCACTGCCTCACGGAGGGCAAAGAGGCTGATTCAGCCACATCCATTCCAAAGCAATTAAGCAAAGAGCCACAGGTGACGCCCATCCTTTTCCATTTGAAAACTGATTTATTCTGGTTTCACACAGGGGTGGCCTGAGGCAAACACGTTCCTGACATTCAGGACAACAGAACAATAGGTAAGCAAAAGTCCAAAGTAGTATTTCTCCACTGAGACTTTACTGGTCGCACTGATATCTGAGTTTTCTGAGATGCTCTCATTCCCTTCAGCTATCCAGTACATGATCATGTCACAGAGCTTGGAGGTGGTACATATCTTGGAAATAATACCATGAGGTTATTCTGGAGAGTGGCCAGTATTCAGGAAGAAAAGAGGAACTTAAGAAGATAATAGGTGTTGCCCATCCATAAGGCAAGCAGCTCTTTATTCTTTAGTTTGGCAAGAAGAATGCTGGGAAGCTTTCTACTAGGCAGGACACAACCATTGATGAATTCTCTTTTCAAATGTCTACAAAAACGGATTCAGTGGGATACACAGACATAGAAACACTCGCGTTGTCAAACGACTTTCTAGAAACATTCCAGTCTAAACAAACAAACCGCCTTTCCTACCTATTCTCAGAACATGAGACAAAACCACAAACTCACACAGACACCCACAACGGAATCTCCTTCCCCCAAGTATGTCTGTGAGTATCCTGAGTGTCCTCTGACTGGTGGGCCATACTATGTTCCACCAAAATGGCCTGTCCTATCTCAGACCTGGACTTCTTTGCCAACTCTGTGAAGTTGTCAGGAGCCATGGTTGAGCCACTACCTGCTTTCTCAGAAAAGGCCCCTCTTCAGAGCTCTCCTGGCATTTGGCCATTCTCACTTCAGTAGGTACTAAGAAAGACTGACTCTGTCCTTGGTAAATCCAAACAAATGTGACCACTGGGACTGGGACTGGGACTGGCTCTGGGTGCCTGGCGTCCTGGATCCCGAGTTCAGAGAGTTCCATCACCAAGGAAGTGTGATAGGTCACTTCCTTCACGAACTGAATGAGGTCACTGGGTTGGCAACCACTTTTTCCTAACAGTTGCTTCCAAGGGTCCCATGAGATGGAGGCTGCCCATACTTCCTGTGACACTTTCACAAGATAGAATGGTATATCAACCATAGGCACCCGGGAACAGCTCTCCACACAGGCCTGGTTTGGTCGATTTAATCTACATTAAGAAGAGAGAGGCTTTCAGACACATCCCTTCATTTTGACCAGGTTGTTTTATATGGAAGTTGACTTTTGCTCTCTCAGGTCTTTCATAGGTGTCTACATCTTCTTCAGGGATCATTTCTGCACGGAACTTTGAGGTTCTCAGCAGGAGGAAGATCCCCTACATTCCTGTATTGTAAGACCAACAATATCCTTGTTCTTCTGTTAAGTTATATTGAGGAAATATTGCATGGTTAAGGGTAATAACAGGTTCGATTTGGTTTAGGAATCATTCTGCAGGATGAATTATGGTATTGGGAACCTGCGATATTTACAAGAATATACTGGTGAAATATAAGTATGAAAACAGAAATCTAGGTAATATTTGAAGTCCATAAGGGCATTGGGTGGCCTGAACACCCTTCCTTTGAATCAGGAGTGATCAAATAGCCCTGCCGCTAATACTGCACTGCTTCTCCAATTTGAGGCTTACTGACTGTCAGGTATAGATTCTTTATGTGATTTGGAGACATGAGAAAACCCAAGCACCTATTGTCTCATGCCACAGCAAATGGTTTATTGGGGGTCCAGCATGCTGGGGCTCAAAGCTCACTTCAGAGGAGGAAAGAACAAAGAGCCCCGAGAACAACTTGAGAAGAGATTATATACAATCTTTAGAGAGTGCGGGGACTTTATATACATCATAGCCTCTTTTAGCAAATATCATATACTGTGGGAAAATCAAATAACAACTCTAAAACATGATTAGCACATTCATTGGCGGGAACAGTTCGGGCAGGGGGTGATTGGTCAGCCCTGAGAAGGGGTATACATTTAAACTGATTGGTTGAAGCCCTGAGATGTATACGTGCTGAGATGCACGGTTTCTGGGAAGGGGTTGTTAAGTAACTAGGTGGTCAGGAAAGATTTCAACACATCTAATGGGCAGTTCCGGGAATTCTCTTCACTGACACAGGAATTTCAGGTTCTGAGCACAGCTTGTAAACTTTACAAAACCTGTTTCTTTACGTTTCAATTTTAATTTCTTTAATTCTTTCATTTCTCCTTTTTTCTGCCTACTTTTAATTTTAAAAGTAGTGAATCATAATTTTTGTGGGGTCTCACATTCTATTTCTGCCAGTGAAGTGTATTTCTGTCTGATTACCATGAGTTTTACCTGCCCAATCTGAGCCTGGAGAAAGGAAACTATGAGGTTAAGCAAACAAGGTCCCACAGTTATCAACACCATAAGCATGATCACGGGTCCAGCTAAGGCTGAAAAGAGTGTAGTTAACCAGGGGGACAAGGTAAACCATGACTCAAACCACACTTGTTGAATCTCCCTTTCTCTCTGGTGCTCTTCAAGGCATTTTCTCAATTTACTCATGGATTATTTTACAACTCCAGTATGGTCAGCATAAAAACAGCATTTTTCTCTCAGTACAGCACAGAGGCCCTCCTCCCTTATTAAATGGAGGTCTAATCCTCACCTGTTCTGTAAAACAACTTTAGAGAGAGAGGTTAAGGATTCCTGCAAAACTGTGATGGAGGTCTCTAACGTCTTCAAGTCTTGATTTATTGCTGTTTCTAATCAGGCCATTTGTTGTGACCCATGGATCATATCAGCTGTTCCTGTACCCACTCCTGCAGCAGCTCCTAGCCCCAATAGGATGGCTAGAGTAAGGGACACTGGCTCCCGGCAAAATCGGGTTGTTTGTCCACCTAGTAGACCTTCAAAGGATTCTGGATCATGATAGAGCACCCTGGGGGGTATCTGCACCATTACACAATAATGTACAGAGCTGTCAAATACCTGGGCTGAAATGCAAGGAGTTCTGACGGTGTGGAGTTCAGTACCATAAAGGTTCCTTTAATTAGTTCCCAGGGGGAGGAGTCAGCTGTACTCTGGACTGGGGAAGTAGGCAAAGACGGAAAATGCGAAGTATGAGATGGTAGAGGGGTTTTGGTAGATCTAGGCATGGTAGGTTTAGGAGGCTTAATTCCTGACTTGAGGGGATTGGGCCCTATTGCTGTGGGATTTTCTTCCTTTTTAAGCCGGATGGTGAACCAGAGACCAAAGTCATAACCAGGGCCATTAATATAGAATCGCATTCCCCAAGTATTTCCCATAGGCCATGTTGTTCTGAGGTAGCCCCTTCCTTTGGAAGTGAAAGTTATATTGAGGGGGTAACATAGACTATTTTTTCCACAGCAAGTTTTTGACACCACTTGGATAGCGGCACATTTATTGGGATCAATCCAGATGTCATTTCATCCTACCGAATCATACTGTCTGGGGAGTTTGGATTTCACAATGTAGCTCCCGTGTGTTCACAACCCCAAGATCTACAATAAAAGTCACTGGGTCCTCCACAGGTTTGGGCCTGTTTGCGACTTCAGAAATCAGCTGGGCACACTTAATGAACAAGACTGGCTAGTTTACACCTGAGCTGGGGAGATGACATCAATAATTCATGGGGTAAGTTGGTCTATGTTGCCCTGGTTTGGGCTTTAGTGGGATCTCTGTGGGGTCCACTATGTCAGGGAGATCCCAGTCAGAGAGGCCTATGGCAAGCTGACAAATGTCCGTGTGGAGAGATGGCCACCAAGTCCATAAGGGGGCTGTATGTGAAATAGACCACACTACTTGCCCAGTAGGATTTATAACTTGCCATTGTTGCTGAACAGGCTGATGGGGATTAGGACTGCTGGTGGTCAGGGGAAGAATCCATAGCCCTACCCACACCACAGACATGCAACTTGAGAGGGTTACCAGTCTGTTCCAGTTTCCAGTCAGAGTATGGACAGGGCACAGGATTGAGATGGGAGGCATAGATCCAGGAAGTGATCCCATCCACTTTCACCACTGTAGGTGTTATAAGCAGCACCTGGTATGGTCCTTTCCAGCAGGGTTCCAGGGATGACACCCGATACTGTCTCATGTAGACGAAGTCTCCCACTTGATATCGATGTGGAGTTCCCTCATCTCCAGGATGATAAGCAGTGGCCAACTGTTTCCACAGGTATCGCTGGGTGCTGGGTTTGTTCAAGGGCTTTAAGTCTGTCTAGCAATGGGGTGTGAAAGGAATCATTAATCTCAGAGTTGGGGTTAGGTCCCTTAATGGAGGAGGGGCACCGTAGAGAATTTCATAAGGGGTGTGGTTACACAAAGGGGCGGAGGGGTATTTCTTGCACGAAAAAGTACATGAGGTAGGAGCATAGTCCAATTTTTTATGCCGGTCTCCAAGATTAATTTCGTTAAGTCTCTTTGATGGTTCTATTCATCGTTTCTACCTGTCCTGAGCTCTGGGGTCTATAAGCACAATATAACTTCCAATTAATCCCCAGGGTCCTGGAAAATCCCTGACTTACCTGGGCCACGGATGCCGGTCCGTTATCAGACCCTATTACCTTAGGCAGGCCGAACCTTGGAAAACTGTCTTCTAGGATCTTTTTGACCACCATCTGAGCTGTTTCTTTCTTCATGGGGAAGGCTTCGACCCATCCTGAAAAAGTATCTACAAAGACTAGGAGATATTTAAGTCCATACCTTGCTGGCTTAATTTCAGAAAAGTCCACTTCCCAGAATTGTCCTGGTCTGGTTCCTCGTATGCGCTTCCCTGCAGGAATCTTGGATGGGAAAGTATTAACTAATTGGAAGACTTGAAAAGCTCTAGTCACCTGCTCAGCTATTTTTTTCCTCTTTGAGTCAGTCAATAATAAGTCCTTTCTTCGGTCCTTTAAGAGTGCCTATAACTTCTTTGAGCCTAAGTGGTTGAGCTGGTGTACGTCTTTGACATAAAGGTGGGCTTTTTGAAATTGTTAACTTGGCTCTGTAGGGTCCCAGATTTCTGTATCTGTCTCCTCAGATGATAAGTTGCCTGAATGTTCCGGGGCAGCCAAGTCTCCTGATTTTTGTTCCCCCCGGTGTGGAAAAAGTTAACAGAGTCACTCCGTTTAGGGCTGCCAATTAAGCTTCCTCATCTGCCCTTCTGTTTCCAACTGCCACAGGGTTGTTTCTCTTCTGGTGCCCGGGACAGTCCACTATAGCTAATTCCTTATGGCCCTGCACTGCTGAGCCAAGGTGGAGGATCTCATCTTTATTTTTTATTTTTTTCCCGGCAGAGGTTAATAGCCCACATTGTTGGTAAATATTCCCGAGCATATGAACAGTGGCAAATGCATAGTGGCTATCAGTTTATATGGTGGCCCTTTTCCCTGTTGCTAGTTCCAATGCTTTCATAAGGGCAACCAGTTCTGCTTTTTGGACTGATGTCCCTTCTGGGAGACCAGAGTATCAGATTAAATCAGTTTTGCTAACTGCTGCTGCTCCAGCCCACCGCTTACCATCTTGGAGGAAGCTGCTGCCATCCGTAAACCATACGACTTCAGGGCGAGGCAGTGGCTGATCCTTCAAGTCTTGTTGTATACTGGTTTCCTTGCCAGTATGTGTTGACACTCATGAGTGACGGGTCCTGATGATTCTTCTGGCAGCAGTGTAGGTGGGTTGAGTGGAGCAGGGGGTCCCAGCGTTATTCTGTCTTTGTCAAGCAAGAGGCTCTGGTAGTGGTTTATTCTGGAGTTTGATTGCCACCTCTCTGGAGGCTAACAGATGATGCTCTCCAGGGCATGGGGGGCTATAATGGTTAGCTTCTGTCCCAACGTTAATTAATGAGCATCTTTTATTAGAAGGGCTGCTGCTGCTATAGCACTTAAGCAATGGGGCCACCCGCTAGCCAATGGGTCCAGTTTTTTGGATAAATACGCTACTGGCTTTTTCCAAGGTCCCAAAGACTGAGTGAGCACTCCCCGTGCTATTCCTTTCTTTTCCTCGATATAGAGAGTGAAGGGTTTTCTACATCTGGGAGTGCTAAGGCCGAAGCAGATAGCAGCACCTTTTTTTGACATTATCAAAAGCTGTTGGTGCTCAGGGGTCCATTGGAAGTGGGCATCCCCCTTTATCAGCGGGTATAAAGGGGCAGCCAGAGATGCGAACCCAGGAATCCATAACCTGCAAAAGCTGGCAGTCCCAAGAAACTGTCTGAGTTTTCTCTTATTAGATGGGGGCAGTATCTGCAAAACGGTTTTTTTTCTGGGCTCAGGGAGCCATCGTTTGCAACCCCTAAGAGAATAACCCAGGAAGATTACTTCTTGCTGACAAGTTTGGGCCTTTTGGCAGAAGCCATATATCCAAGCCGAGCAAGCTCGAATAATAGTGCTTGGGTCCCAGACTCATAGGTCTCCTTGGTGTTGGCTGCCAGTAGAAGATCATCCACTATTGGAGTAGGGTGACTTCGGGGTGTGCAGTTTTGAAGTCATTGATGTCTCTGTGGAGGGCTTCATCAAAGAGAATGGGGGATTTTTTGAACCCCTGTGGGAGTCTAGTCCAGGTTAGTTGGCCAGATGTTCCAGGTTCTGGGTCTATCCACTCTAAAGCTAACAGCAACTGACAGTCCTTATGTAGAGGCGAGCAGAAGTAAGCATCTTTTAAGTCCAGCACAGTGTACCATTTCTGCTCCGGATTCAGAGTGCTAAGCAAATTATATGGATTGGGTACTTTGGGGTGAATGTCCTGCACTCTGTTGTTTATCTCTCTTAGGTCTTGAACAGGACGGTAGTCCCCAGTTCCTGGCTTTCTTACTGGTACCGGGGGGTGTTCCAGGCTGATTGACAGGGCCTTAGGACCCCAAGACCCAGGTATTTATGAATATGGGGCCTTATCCCATCCTTAGCTTCTTTGCTTAGAGGATATTGTTTAACACTAATTGGAGACGCAGAGGCTTTTAATTCTACTACTATTGGAGGTTGTTGATGGCTAGACCTAACCCAGCAGTTTCTGCCCAGGCATTAGGATAATCTTTTATCCATTTCTGGGGTAGTTTGCCTGTTTGAACAGTGCTAGGGGGCGCGAAGGGTTGATGTTCATCTTCTACAGACATAGTCAAAGATGTTACTATGGGAGTTAATACTGCAGGCTTTAGAACCCCCACTTGGGGACCATTAGGGTTAAAGGTTATTCTAGTCCAGAGTTTGGTAAGCATATTCCTGCCCATCAATGGGGCCCGGCATTCTGGGATTACTAGGAAAGAGTGGTGGACTTTTTCCTTTCCGAGGTCCATATTCATCTTAGTTGTCCAAGCCTGATATCTACTGCCATTAGCCCCTTGAACTAGGGACGATTTAATTGATAGGGGGGCCAGTGAAGTCTTAAGGACTGAGTATACTGCTCCTGTAATCACTTCAAAGTTCACTGTGTTCCCCTCAACTTCAAATGTTACTCTGAGCTGGGGGAGGGGACCTGAGCGCCGAATTTCCTAGTCCTCTTCTAGAGTCTGCACGGCGGGCTGGCGTGGCTGCTTCTTTTGGGGGCACTCTTTGGCCCAGTGTTCTTTTTTATTACAGTGGGCACATTGATTTGAGGCCAACGGCAGCCTTTGGCGTGGGCCCAGGTATGCCTTTATGTATCCCTGCTTTTTAACTTCTGGCCTATTTGCTGCTGTGACCAGAACCTTAGGCAATGCTTTACTCTGCCATTTGCTTCTTTCCTCCTTCTTTTGTTCCCTTTCCTTCTCTCTCCTCTATTCCCTTTCCTCCTCAGTTTCTCTCTTATAATATACTTTCTCAGCTTCTCTGACTAAATCTCTTAAGGTCATATCTTATAATCCATCTAGACGTTGTAACTTTCTCTTAATATCTAGGGCAGTCTGCTCGATAAAGGCCATTGCAACAGATGGCTTTTGGTCTTCTGCCTGAGGATCAAAAGGAATATATTTCCTATACGCTTCCATAATTCTCTCCAGAAACATAGAAGGAGACTCATTAGGCCCTTGGATAATCTCTCTTACCTTGGCCAAATTAGTCGGCCCTCTGGCGGCCGCTCAGAGACCCACTATTAGAGAACGGCAATAAGTGGACAGATGCTACCTACATTCAAAGGTGTTGGGGTCCCAGTTGGGTCGGTTCATGGACAAGTAGGGACAGAGAGGGAGCATCACAGGGGCTTCCGAGTTTTATATTATTTATCTCCTGCGGGTTCCTTTAGGTGGCCCAGCTTCCTTCAGGGGAGCAGGGGCTGCTGCTGCTGCGGGGAAGTCCCCTGGAGGGCTTGGGTCTGGCCCAATTGCCTCTAGTGGCGGAGAGGCTGAGTCAGCGGCGGGAGGATCATCTGGAACATGTTGTGGGTTGGGGAGCGAGGGTAGAGGATAAGGAGAGAGAGGAGTGTCCAGTCTTGTGACTCAGAATGGAGGGAAGAGGGGGAGGAGCAGAATGTTGGAATGATAAGATCGTGGGGGAAGGGGTATATGGCTGTTAATCTGGGTTGCCAAGTGGCCCCAGTGAAAGACAATATCTCTGACTTTTCGGATTAGAGGGAAGTGGAAGGATTCTTCTCGGGGCCATCCGACTCCTAGGATGGGCCATTCTGAAGCACAGAGAGTCTGCCAGATCCGGCATTTTACTGAAAAAGAAAGATTCTTGGTACTTGAGCGAACATCAGTCCAATGATCAAGGTTAAGGGACAGAGGCATGGAAGTGCTTTGTCCCATAATGTCCCATAATGGGAGTTACTCAAACAGGGACAGTGAATACACAAACGTGACACAGACAAAGACAAACAGTAAACGTTTAACATGAGTCCAAGAAAAAGATTAGAACTGAGTAACTGGCCAAACCTGATGGGTTAGACAATAAAGACAGACAGTAAACTCAACATGAGTTCCTGACAATGAACAAAACTGAGTAGCCGGCAAAACCTGATGGGCTGGAAAACCGAATCCTGAAGCAAAAAATAACCGAGTTGAGGAATCTACTAATCCTCAATTTCCCGAGTCCTCTGGAGTTTCCCCCAGGGACGTGGCCTGTGACTCTGTGACACATCTGTCAGCCACCATCGCAGAGAGCTAAAGTTCTTCACAGACAGCCATTTTGCCAAGCCCTATCCTGAAACCCGAAACCAGAAAGAGGCACCTTAATTACTCTGAAAGGAGTCCATTGGGGTCTTTTGTTCGTCATTGCTGGATTTCTCAGCTAGGGCCTCCAGATGAAAAGGTGGGCCGAACATCGGAGGAAAAGACCACCAAGAGAATTTCTCATGAAACAGCATAGGGTTTATTGGGGGTCCAGCATGCTGGGGCTCACAGCTCACTTCAGAGGAGCAAAAAACAAAGAGCCCCAAGAACAACATGAGCAGATTTTATATACATTCTTTAGAGAGGGCAGGGACTTAACATACATCCTAGCTTCCTTTAGCAAATCACCGTATACTGTGGGAAAATCAAATAACAACTCTAAAACATGATTTGCACATTCATTGGTGGGAACAGTTCAGGCAGGGGGTGATTGGTCAGCCCTGAGAAGGGGTATACATTTAAACTGATTGGTTGAAGCCCTGAGATGTATATGTGCTTAGCTGCACGGTTTTTGGGAAGAGGTTGTTAAGTAACTAGGTGGTCAGGGAAGATTTCAACACACATCTAATGGGTAGTTCCGGGAATTGTCTTAACTGCCACAGGAATTTCAGGTTCTGCGTGCAGCCTGGAAACTTTACAGAACCTGTTTCTTTACGTTTCAATTTCAATTTCTTTTATTCTTTCAGAACCTTACAAAGGAAGGCGAGAGACTTCATCAACAATGACTGCAATTTTGGCCATTTTGGTTTTGGAAGCAGACATGGGATCATTTTTAGATCCATACGGTGCTGGTAATCAATGCCACAGCCTCACACAGGGCCAAGAGGCTGATTAAGACACATCCCTTTCCAAAGCAATTACTTCTCTGAGGTCAGTCACTGAACTCAGTCTCTGAGGGGAATCACACCAGAGTTCAAGCCCAGGTGGACCCAGTCATCTCTTCCAAACTCCACACAAATGACCACAATTAAAACCAAAACAATCCACCAAGGCCCTCATCTTCTTCCATATATACATTCATCATAACCTCTGGCTGGATGTTTCCATGAATGGCACAGCCAAAGAGAGTTTCCAAAATAAGGTCTCTTTCCCTTCATTTGCCTAACCTCAGGGTAGCCTGGACACCATTTCTGTGAACCAGGATTGATCACATAGGTCTGCCATTAATACTGCTCTGCTTCTCCAATTTGAGGCCTACTGACTGTCAGGTATAGTTTCTTCATGTGATTTGGAGTCATGAGAAAACCCAATCATCTCTACAGGGCATGAAAGAACTCATTTGTCCCAAAGGATCCCTATTCTCACTTGATGGAGGTCAGGAACCTAAAAGAGGAAGGTGAGAAACTTCATACACCATGACTGATCTTTTTTGCATTTTGGTTTTGGATGCACACATTGGATTTTTCTTTAGATCCAACTGGTGCTGAGAATCTAAGCCACTACCTCACACAGGGCAAAGAGGCAGATTCAGACACATCCCTTTCCAAAGCATTTAAGCAAAGAGCCACAGGTGATGCCCATTTATTACCATTTAAAAACAGTTTTCTTCAGGATTCACAAAGGGCTGGCCTGAGGCAAAGACCTTCCTGACATTCATGGCAACAGGCAAATAGGTTAGCAAAAGGCCCAAAGCAGGGTTTCTCCACTGAGACTTTCCTGGTCACACTGATATCTGAGTTTTCTGAGATGCTCGCATTCCCTTCAGCTATCCACTACATGGCCATGTCACAGAGCTTGGAGGTCGTACATATCGTGGACACAAAACCATGAGCCTATTCTGGAGAGTGGCCAGAATTCAGGAAGAAAACAGGAGCTTAGGAAGATAGTAGGTGTTGTTAACTAGATTTATAACACCTACCCTATATCATGCAAAAGGCAAGTCCAAATATACACCATGCCTCCTCTGAACTGCTTGTATTTCTATTCTGTTTGGGTTGTTTTTCTCCATCATATTAGGATTAGTTGTCAGAGTGTAGTAGGGTATGGGTTAGTGTCAGTTGTCCCGGCCGGCGGGACACATCAACGTGGGCAAGAAACTTAGTTGGGGAGGAATGAAGGGACAAGAGACACGAGAGATTACAGCAAGACTGGAGTTCTGATCATGCTGCAAACTTTTATTGTTCTCACATGGAAATTTATATGCTGTGGATGGGAAAGCTCTCTTATCGGCAGTTGCTGGATGTCTTCAGAAAGTGAGATAACCTCAGGATGTTGCCGGAAGACAGATGGCTGCAGGATGTCTCAGGGAGATAGATGGCTGCGGGATTTCTCCCAGGCAGGATATCTCCCAGGGGGCTGTTTCTTTTCAGTGTCAGGCTATACTTTGAAGGAGAACTTCCTTCTAGCCCCTGACCTCTCCCCCTTTATTATATAAAATATTTGACCATACCTTACCGGCCAATGTTTTAGGGGGTGATAGAGGCTCTGTTTCTCTAGCAGGCCTTTGAATATCTCCTGATTCGAGAGAGCATGTTTACAAGATTTCGTGGTGGCCTTGGCATATTTTTGGAGGAGACGGCTTTAAAAGGGAAGCATGCCGACCGCCATGCACCAGAGCGTGTCACTAAGAGGTCTTCTGTTTTGGTATCCGTGGATCCATCCTCCTGCAGTCCATCCTGCATCCTCCGTTATTATGGCCTAACGTCCTCACTCCATGAGTGCATCCCCCCCCAAGTGAAGGGGCCCATGGAGGACGAACCATTATGGCAATGGCAGAAGATGGTTGGTCAGAGCTGTTACTTATAGTTTAATGTAAGAAAGAGAGATCTGTGGGGATGTAAACTTAAGAAATAAGCCTGTGAGAAGGGTAGAACATCCTTTTAAATGTTGGCAGCATGGTCTTCCATCTCCAGGTGATGATAGTGGACCTGTATGGGCTTAGAGGCCAAAATATTAATCTGTTCTATAATAAATTGTACAAGCCTGTTTATAATGCAGGGTGCTATGGACACCATTAAAAGTAAACCCAAAAAAGGGCCTAATAGGGGAAGAAGGTAGGGTAGAAATCCATTAAACCCAGTCCAGAGGGGATTTTCAAAAAAGTTCCCTTCGTCTCTTTTCTAGATCTTCTTGAAGCTCTTAATTTTAGTGCGTACTATGACTGATTTATTGGCATTAAAGCAGCATCGTGCCCCTAAGGCCAAGCAAATACCTCCCTGGTTACCTGTCAGTAAATCTAAGCCTTCTCTGTTTTGAAGGAACACTTCTGCCAGGGAGTCTACTAGGTCCTGCAAATCTTTAATGGTTCCTGATAGAGTTTTTACATCATTTATAAGTTGTTGAGACAGGCGACGCTAAGAGTGTATAGCCATGCCTAAGCCAGCTGTACCTGTGTTCACAGCAGCTGTTATTCCAATGCTGGCAAAGAGTGGTAAGGCCTGTATTGCCCGCCTGTGTCTTTTCACTAAGGTGTCTAGACTAGGAATGCATAGAGTTTTGTCTCCTGGGACAATAGTTATATCAGGGAGTAATAAGGCAAGAACACAGCCAACGGTCCAATTCGATGGAAGCCTCAGGAAGGCCGAGTTTCCTCCACACATAAAAACTGTGCCATTGGAGGGACAAAGAGATGGGGTGGGTGAGGAATAGTTTTGTACTGTTGAGCAATTTCCAAAGGAAGGAACTCCAACATCAATATCATAGGTATTATTTTGCATCGCGCCTAAAAGACATATTGTAAAAGTGCCTATAGACTGTACTTTAAAAGGAAATCTGGGTTGGCATGTATTATCATCGTCTATGATAGAATTAATAGGAACTGCCATAGGCATGATTGCCCCTGTTGTCATGGAGAGCCAGCAATCACCAGCAAAGGTGGGGTTGGAATTATTAAGCAAGGAGAAGGTAGTTTCCAAAATATCTAATATATTGTTATCTAAACCGGGGAGCTGGCATTTTGGCTATATTAAGAGATGATATGTGAGCTCAGGGATTTGGGGTTTCAAAAGTTTGATTATCTGAGGATGCTTGACAGCATAACGGAATCCTCCACCATCAGCGACCCCTGTAGGTGCCTTAATGGGGCAGAAGGGGGGTTTACCAACAGGGCCTTGGCACCCAGCTGACTGTAGCTTGGTGTATTTGCCTTCTCCTCCCCGGTCAAAAAGAACGGGGGTATAATGAATAGTGGTCCCTCCTGCTGCATGAGTTTTAGTTAGGGAGGCTTCAAAAAATTGTTCTCCCTTCTTGTTGACACAAATTGAGGCCGACGCATAACAAGTGGCATGCATCGCTTGGGTATGCGTTCAAGTTGCAGAACAATTTTAGAGAGCATTACTTGTACTAGGGGGAATAATCTTTGGCTTGTTAACACATTCCAATTTAGGCTGATGAACTCCTCTGAGTTTATGGTCAACCTCGGCCCGGAGGTAAGCCACCTTAGTCACGCAGTCAGCAGTCTGGGTAAAACTAGTGGGAGCCTGAGTCCAAGATCCTCCCTTGCATTCACAGGGAGGGCCAAAAAGGTACTCCATGATGTTGGAAGGTGGAGGGCCAAAGCCTCCGTGTACAATCCTGTTCAGCAGAAGTGCCTTAAGTAGGATCCTCACACAGATTGTTGGCTGCATCTGAAAAAGAGGAAAATTTGTCCTCAGGGTGAGGGCCTCCATCCCCATGTTGAGGTAAGCCATTAACCTGTTTAACCAGGCGTTCTGGTAACCATCTTGGGGCTGCTTGCTCTTGGTCCAAAACACAAGCTGAGCCTCGTCCACAGATGAGGACAGGACCTGGGCCTTTCCATTTATTTGTAAGGGGATTGTGCCACATAACAGGTGGGCGAACAGAATTGGACGAGGATTGCCAGTGTCAGTCGGCAGCCGAATGGCCTTCATTGTCTAGGGAAAGAAAAATAAGGGCAAATAATGCATGATTAAGGCGATGCCTGTGAGTGGTAAATACAAGTGCAGAAGCATTAAAGCGGGTTAGCCAAGTCTTTAGGTAAGGTGGGCACGTTCCACAATGCCTGAGGCTTGTATGGAATTCCAGTAGTATGACAAATTTGCGAGGAAGCACAAAACTGTTTAAACTTGGCACTGGTATATGCAGGACAATTATCTTTTTTTTAATATGTATTGGTTTACCCATTACGGAAAACACTGAAACAAGATGAGAAAGGACATCTTTGATAGCCTCTCCAGAATGTGGTGATGCAAAAATAAGGCCGCTGAAGGTATCTACAGAAACGTGTATATATTTGGTTTTTCCAAATTCAGAAAAATGAGTAACATCCATTTGCCAAAACTGATTGGACAGTAATCTTCGGGGGTTAACTCCCAAGTGTTGAATGGGGAGGGAGACAGGGCAACCAGGGCATGCTTTTACTATTTCTCATGCCTGTTGCCTGGTAATTTTACATATTTATCGAAGGTTCTGGGAATTTAGATGGTGAAGATTGTGTAAATCCGTGGCCTTTTGAATGGAGCCAACAAAAATTGAAAAGATGAAACGAGTTGCTGCATCAGCTTTGGCATTACATTGTGTTAGAGGGCTGGGAAGATCAGAGTGTGCCCTGATGTGTCCTAAGAAAAATGGGTGTTGTCTGGCCTGAATTAGCTTCTGAAGCTGGTGAAACCGATGGGCCACATTGGAAGAAGCCTTAATGGTGGGTGAAATCTGAAGCAGGGGCACAGAATGAGCAATGTAGGCACTGTATGTATAAATATTAACAGGATTATCAAGAAATGTTTTAAAAACTTGTGTTATGGCAAACAATTCCACAAACTGTGCTGAATGATAGACAGTATCAAAGGTGTTAGGTTGGTTATTGACAACAAAGACTGCTCGGCCATTACTGGAACCGTCTGTAAAGACAGTAAGGACTTGAGGAATGGGAGCCTTTTGAGTAATTTTGGCAAAAATAAATGGATGTAACTGGACAAAATATAAAAGGGGGTCATTGGGGAGGTGGTTATCAATTGTTCCCAAAAAGCCTAATAAGGCAATACGCCATTCATTCTCTGTCTGTAGTAAAAATTGGGTTTGGTCTTTAGTATATGAAATTAAAATATTATCATGGTCTTTGCCAAAATGTTGTCGAGATAGCAAACGACATTTAAAAATAATAGAAGCTACCTGAGCAAGAAAAACAGTAATTACCTTGGAGAATGTGGTGGGTAAATGGACCCAAAGCAAAGGCAGCCTTTATTTCTAAAATGGGTATTTCGCTGCCGAAATATTCCTGTGGGTGTATGAGGAGTGTGTAAAATAACCAGAACCAGAGGAAGGTTATAAGAATGTTCTGTAAAAAACTGTTTGGCAATGGCTTCTGTGACTTGGTTTAATGCCTGTCATGCCTCGGGAGTAAGCTTTTGAGGGGAGGAGGGGTGGGAATCACCTCTCAAAAATATCATTAAGGGACAAAAGTATACAAGTGGGTAATTTTAAATATGTTTTTAGCCATTGAATATTCCCCAGTAATTTTTGAAAATCATTAAGGGTGTGAAGATGGTCCACCCATAGTTGTATCTTAGGAATTTGGATCTGATTATCTTGAAGTTTAAGGACCAAATAGGTATAACAGTCCTGTGTTTTAACCTTATTAGGAGCTATCTGTAGTCCCAAGGTAGTGAGGATTTTGTAAAGGTCCAAGTAACAATTATTAAGGTCATGGTTATTAGGTGCAGCAATTACAAATCATCCATATAATGTAAAATATAAATTTGTGGCCATAGCTCTCTCACAGGGTCTACTGCTTGAGCAACATATTTTTGGCAAAGACTAGGGCTGTTGGCCATACCTTGGGGAAGAACCTTCCATTGAAATCTCTGCATAGAGCCCTGAAAATTAAGGTGAGGGAGACTAAAGGCAAAATAGTGTCTATCCTCAGGATGTAAAGGAATGGTAAAAAAAAACCAATCTTTTAAGTCAATAATCATTTTACAATAGTTTTTGGGAATAGCCACTGGTGTGGGAATGCCTGGCTGTAGTGCTCTTATTCGGCACAAAGGTTTATTAATGGCACACAAATATTGTAAAAGGCACCACTTGCCTGAATTTTACTTGATAACAAAAATTGGAGTATTCGATGGTGAGGTTGAGGGCTCTACATGGCCGGCTGCCAGCTGTTCCTGCACTAACATGGAGGCAGCCTCCAAATTTTCTTGGGTAAGGGACCATTGATCCAACCACACAAGAGTCTGAGTCTCCCAAATAATTTTATCTCCATGGGGTACAGGAGAGTCAGAGACTGACACTAAAAATCTGAATACCCAAGTCCATATGTATTTCTTTTTTGTATGGGTTTTATTGGCTCAACCAGTCCTTGTCTCAGTCTCCCAAGGCCTATACCAGGGACAAAATAAATACGAAGCATTTGATGAGTCACCATGGAATTGGGACTGGCATGAATAACTTCCATTTGACTCAAAATATCTCGGGCCCATAGGTTAACAGGGAGGTCAGGAACAATGAAAGGAGTGACAATTCCCTTATTACCCTCTTTATCAGTCCAGCTAAGAGCCGTAGAGCTGACCAGAGGATTTTTTGACTGTCCTATCCCTTTAAGGTCAGTCAAGGATGGGGTGATGGTCCAAGCTGATGACCAATATTTTTGAGAAATAATTGTGGCATCAGCTCCAGTATCTAGAATTCCTTGGAATTCCTTTCCTTCAATAAGTAAGGAAATGGTGGGTCTATTTTGAGAAACGGGTTGAACCCAAATTACATCAGAGCAGCGCAAGTAGGCAGTCCCCCGTGGTAGGTTTGGGTGGTTAAGTGCCTCCTGGATTCAAGGGAAGGAGTATTAATTGTGCAAGACTTGTTCCTGCTGGGATGGCCAAAACTCCATTAATAGCTGTGGCCAGTATTTTTTTTCTCCAGTGAAGTCATTATAATTAATGCCATGGAAGACCTGAACACCATGTAAGTTAGTAGAGGCTCTTCCAAAAATAAGGGCACAGATATGAGATGGAGGGGGACCCATAATTCCAGTGGGTATTATCTGGGGCCCTTGCATTGAGTCTAATATAGTTTCAGTGGTGGCACAGATGTCCAATCCTGCACTGCCTGGAGTGGCTAGTTGGAGGGAAGCAATTGTGGAGAAGAATTTTGAGGTAGGTTGGGAGTTTGGAAGGGAAAAAATCTTATTGCCCCTGGTTTTGTCCTGGGGGATGTCGTGGTCCGGGGCTGGCCCCGCAGGGAGTTTCCCAAGAAGCAGGAAAAAATAGGCTGTCTGAGGGCATTTGTCTTAGATCTACACTCACTGGCCCAGTGATGACCTTTACCACATCTAGGGCAAAGGGTAGCTTGGGGCGGTATAGCCCCAGTTGAAGGAGATGCTATTCCTAGGCTTTCTTTGCCTGTCGGACACTTGCGTGCAAAATGGCCAGGTTGTTTACAAGTAAAGCAAGTACGTGAGCCAGGATTGTGAAAGGTCTTGGTAAAGTTGGCACCTAGGGCAAGACCCATGGCATGAGCTGCACCTACCCCTGCATAGAGTCTAATAAAGTCAGAAAGTTTTCCTTTATCCTTATGTGGTTGAAGAACATCCTGACATGCCGGTTTGGCGTTTTCAAAGGCAAGATGTTTTACAAAAGAGCTTTTGTTTTCACTTGGTCCAAGCAAGCATTCCACAGCTAGGTTAAGCCTGGGAACAAAGTCGCTATAAGGCTCGTCGGGCCCTTGTCGAATTTTTGCCAGGGAAGTGGTAGCCGAGGCTTTTGAGGGAGGTGTCTCCAAGCATGTAAGCCAGCCATCTGAATCTGCATCAAAAGTCCAGCAGGGAAATGTGCCTGTTTAGTTTTAGTGTCAAAAGGCTCATTGCCCACTAGCTTAACATAAGTCCCGGACTTAGAGGAGGCCTTAGTTAAAATTTTTTGAGCAGTTTCCCGAAAGTGCTCTTTGAAATCTGCATTCCATAACAGAAAGTCTCTGGCACTGAGGGTAGCTTGGTCTAAAAATTTCCAATCATTGGGAGTAAGTCATTGTGTGCTGTGGCTTTCTAATAAAGCCAACATGTAGGGTGCAAAGGGGCCATAGTGAGCACAAGCCTTTTTAAGTTTTTCAGGAAAATGCAGGCTTAATTTTTTGTAGACTCTGGGTTCCTGCCTGCCTAGGGCTGAACTCCTCATCCTCTGAGTCCTGATCTCCTTATTCCATTTCTCCGCTTCCTCCTCTTGATCCTCGTCTAAGTCTTTGACCTCAGCCTGGGCAGGCTTATCTATCTGACTGGTGGTGACTGGGAAGGCGAGCACAGGTTGATGGAGTGGCTTCGCCTTTGTATTAGACCACTGTAGGCCAGTTACTTTGACTCCATACCTAAGGCTAATGAACAGAGCTCAGAGTGAAGGGATCTTAATTCTTTGAAAGGTTGGATCTGTTCCTGTCTATGTTGGAAGGATGCTCACAAAGGAGCCAGTTTAGGCAAGGGAAGTGGGGAAAAAATATCTGGGGGGGCGGCATTTGTACCCTGAAGGGCCAGAGCACAAAAGGCAGGAGGGATATAGGAGGGGTTGGATGTGTAAGTCCTATAGGCTGTGGCAGGGTCTTGAGAGGTGCAGGGTCTTCTGAATGGTAGCGCACTGCTTCCTTCTCCAAGGTAGCCTCCTCTACAGGGGTCAATGAGTCTCCGGAATTTAAAACTGGATAAAGGCAGTTGGTAACCATTGGAGCCTTAATCATTAGGGTGGTATTTTGAGGGGGACCGGGAAGGTTCCCATGATCCTGGGGAGCCTGAGAAGGGTCTATGTCTATACTAACTGATGGGCATGCCGAGGGGATACGAGAAGTATTTGCATAGCCTCTTCCCCAACCTCGACAAGTTTTAAGGTACCATTGTCAAAGGGTGAACTTTTAAGAATTTCATTAATTAAGTTCCAGTAAGAAAAGGTGGGAACAGGCACTTTTTCTGGGCCAAAGGATTCATAATAATCTTTTAAACAGTCTCCTACTCCAAGCCATCTTTTACCATCAATGGTCCTTTCAAGAGGAAACCATGGACACTGCTCTCTTATGTATGAAAAAAAAATTAAGTCTTTTTTCTAAACACGCGCCCCCATGTCTGCAAGGACTCCTTGTAGCCTGACAAAAACAAATCATGTGACGAAACTGCTTGTCCCATAGTGGGTCAATCACCGTGCGTCATCCCCACGCTCCTCCTGGATCTGTCTCTCGGTGGTGTCTTCTGCAGTTATTGCAAGCTCCGCTTGACCAAATCTTCCAGGAGGACGGGGTCCCCCTCAATCAAAAGCTCAAGCCCCAGTCGGTGGGCGCCAGATGTCCCAGCCAGCAGGACACATCAACGTGGGCAGCGAACCTAGATAGGGAGGAATGAAGGGACAAGAGACACGAGAGATGACAGCAAGACAGGAGTTCTGATCAAGCTGCAAACTTTTATTGTTCACACAGGGGTATTTGTATGCTGGATGTGGGAAATCTCTCTTTTCGGCAGTTCCTAGATGTCTTCACAAGGTGAGATAACCTCAGGAAGTTTCAGAAAGACAGATGGCCGCAGGATGTCTCAGGGAGACAGATGGCTACAGGATGTCTCTCAGACAGGATGTCTCCTGGTGGCTGTTTCTTGTAAGTGTCAGGCTATTCTTTGAAGGAGAATAGAATTCCTTCTACCTCTGACAGTCAGGGATTCAGTATTTCGAATAGAAAATTGGAAAATGAATCCAATGTTTATGCAAATATGTGCTACCCAAAAGTCTTATCACTCTCATTCAGAACAATGCCTTGACATTACCTTCACCCCAAGTAAGACACAATAAGAGAAGAAGAGTTTAAAAATCTGTGAATACACATCTGGAATGGAAAATTCTCAGTAGTTAACAACCTTGGTGGTGGTAGAGGTGTTTCGAAAAGTAAGGTACATGGTAAAAACTCCACAAACATGGAGCTCTGTTGGCCTAAAGACTTCTTGAGAAACTGCCTCTGAGGTTGGGCACTTGAAATATATGTTGTTGTCAGGAGTTTTAACTTCCTTTGTAGTGAGACCATCAAATCTGGGTCTGCATCTGTGTGACCTGGAGCACATGGTTTCTTATTTTCCAATAAACATGAGGCAGCAGTTCTGAATTCTCTCTTTGTAGGTAATTTGTTGCCATTTGGGGGAAAAGTGTCTTCCAGTGTGGAATTTGAAGCCATTTGGTCTTCCTCTACTTTTCATGGTGTTTCTTGCAGCTGCATTGGGAGTTTGGTATTTGCTTCACGAAATACGAAGAGGTCAACTAGGACAGAGTGCTGGAGGGAGTTCTGTCACGTGTGTTGGTTAAGGGTCTGCAGGAGAGTGCACCAACCAGGCTTCTATCCCACATAGCTTGCCCCCTTGACAATAGCAATCTGATTCTAAACATTGCCCTGAAACCTCTCCGTATAACAAGATGCCTTTACATACAAGGGTATGGGGGCTGCACCATGTCAGTCACAAACCATTTGGAAGCCAATGGCAGATCCACATGACCACATCACAGATGTTTTAACAAACACCTACACTCCACTGCTCTAGGCCGACTACTCATCGGGCTCCAAATTACTGGCATCTCTGTTCTACATGATTTTCATGAAACCCAGTCAATCAAGGCATTGTCTGGTACACTCATGATCATCTATAAGACATCCAAAGGTTCTCCACTTACACCTATTCATGGGAATTTCAAAAATTTAATGGTATTTATCTAGGCTTTTTTCAAGGATGAAGTTTGAGGCACTGTGGGGTTTAATTCATTCAGGAACCATGAAATGGAGAGGAAGCTTATTTCAATGAAATCTCTGGAGAATTCTAACAGGCAATGATTCCCAACGACAGGATAAAAGGTCACATTAAACCAGGCATTTGAGGTCTACAATGTGTGATCCTTTTGTGCTTTGACTTGCAACTATGGCTGCCAATTCTTTAAAAATAAAATCATGTGATATCCTTCCTGAGATTCCCAGTGCTCTGTGGAAAGCCACCCTGGGCCTTGATCTCAGTTTCCAAGGGCGACTCTCATGCGTGGCCTCCTAACATCCCAACACAATACATGGCAATACTTCTTTGAGGTCAGTTCCATAACTCAGTTTCTAAGGGGAATCACACCAGTGTTCAAGCCCAGGTGGACCCAGTCATCTCTTCCAACGGCCACAAAAATGACCACTATTAAAACCAAAACACTCCCACATGGCCCTCATCTTCTTCCATATAGACACTAATCATAACCTCAGGCTGTAGGTTTCCATGAGGGCCAAAGCCAAAGACAGTATCCAAAATAAGGTCCCTTTCCCCCATTTGCTTAAAGTCAGTGTGGCAGGGAGACCCTTCCTGTGAACCAGAAGTGATCAAAGAGGCCTGCCCTTAATACTGCTCTGATTCTCCATTTTGTGGCCTAATTACTGTGGGGTTTAGATTCCTCATGTTAATTGGGGTCATGAGAAAACCCAAGCACCTATGGCCTAGCCTCTGTAGTGATTTGAAGAACTCATTTGACCCAAAGGATCCCTATTCTCAAAGATGGAGGTCAGGAACCTTACAGAGGAAGGTGAGAGACTTCATCCACAATGACTGCTCTTATGGGTATTTTGGTTTTGGATGCACACATGGGATTTTTTTAGATCCATTAGGTGCTGAGAATCTAAGCCACAACCTCACACAGGGCCACGAAGCTGATTCAGACACATCCCTTTCCAAAGCAATTAAGCAAAGAGCCAAAGGTGATGCCCATTCATTTCCATTTGAAAACTCTTCAGTCTTCACAAAGGGGTGGCCTGAGGCAAAGACTTTCCTGACATTAAGGGCAATAGTACAATAGGTAAGCAAAAGGCCCAAAGCAGGGTTTCTCCACTGAGACTTTCCTGATCACACTGATATCTGAGTTTTCTGAGATGCTCACCATTGCCTTCAGCTATCCAGTACATGGCCATGTCACAGAGCTTAAAGGTGGTACATATCTTGGACACAAAACCATGAGCCTATTCTGGAGTTTGGCCAAAATTCAGAAAGAAAATAGGATCTTAGGAAGATTTTAGGAGTGGCCGATCCATATGGCAAGCCGTAGACCATTCATAAATAGGACAGGATGAACGCTGGTAAGATTTCTACTAGATAGGACATATGTATTGATGCGCTCTCTTTTCTAATGTCTACAACCACGGACACAGTGGGATACACAGACATAGAAACACTCGCCTTGTCAAAAGACTTACTAGAAACAATTCACACCAAACCAAACAAAACGACTTTCCTACCTATTCTCAGAACATGAGACAAAACCACAAACCCACACCCACACCCACACCCACACAGACCCCCAAGTAGGTCTGTGAAAATATGGAGTGTCCTTTGACTGGTGGGCCATAATATATTCCCCCATAATGGGCTGTTCTCTCTCAGATCTGGTCTCCGTGTCCAACTCTGTGAAGCTGTTAGGAGCCAGCGGTGAGCCACTACCTTCTTTCTCAGGAAAGGCCCCTCCTCAGACCTTCCTGGCAGTAGGCCATCCTCACATCAGTAGGTACCAAGAAAGACTGTCTCTGTCCTTGGAAAATCCAAACAAGTTTGACCACTGGGACATGAACTGGGACTGGCTCTGGGTGCCTGACTTCCTGTATCCCAAGTTCAGAGAGTTCCATCACCAAGGAAGTGAGGTGAGGTCACTTCCTTCAGGAACTAAATGAGGTCACTGCCTTGGCAACAACTTTGTCCTAAAAGTTGCTTCTAAGGGTCCCATGAGATGGAGGATGCACCTACTCGCTCTGACATTTTCACAAGTTAGAATGGTATATCAACCATAGGCACACGGGAACAGCTCTCCACACAGGCCTGGTTTGGTCCATCTTCTCTACATTAAGATGAAAGAGGCTGATTCAGACACATCCATTCATCCTGACCAGGTTGTTTACCATGGAAGTTGACTTTTCCTCCCTCAGGTCCTTCATAGCTGCCTACATATTCTCCATGGATCATTTCTGCATGGACCTTCGAGGTTCTCAGCAGGTGGAAGTTTCCCTACACTCCTGTATTGTAAGACCAACTCTGTCCCTGCTTTTCTGTAAAGTTAGATTGAGGGAACAGTGTATGGTTAGTGTAATAACAGGTTCGATTTGGGTTAGGAATCATTCTGCGCGATGAATAATGGTATTGGGAACCTGCGATATTTATTAAATTATATTGGTAAAATATATGTATGAAAACAGAAATCTAGGATTTGAAGCCCAGAAGGGCATTGGGCCCTTGATTGGGATACGTAGTGTTGAATTAGGTTCTGCACAGTTGTCTCAGATAAATCCATTTACAATGGCATAGGACCTTGTACATTCAATGATTGAATGAGGAAGAGAACATCCAGTCAAAAAGGGATAGTCGGTACGATTAGGTAGATAGTCGGTAGGTTTAGGAAGAAGAGTGAGTACAGGATTTGGACGGAAATTTCTTTTTTTTTTATTGGTTGTTCAAAACCCTACAAAGCTCTTGAAATATCATATTTCATACATTAGCATACATTAGCTTCAAGTGAGTTTTGGACTCCCTTTTTTATCCAAGTACAGATTGCAGAATCACATGGGTTACACATCCAAATTTTTACATCATACCATACTAGTAACTGTTGTATTCTGCTACCTTTTCTATCCTCTACTATCCCCCCTCCCCTCCCCTCCCATCTTCTCTCTCTACCCCTTCTACTGTAATTCATTTCTCACCTTGTTTGTTTTCCCATTCCACTTACAACCTCTTATATGTAATTTAGTATAACAATGAGGATCTCCCTCCGTTTCCATGCAATTCCCCTTTTCTCTCCCTTTCCCTCCCACCTCATGTCTTTGTTTAATGTTAATCATTTCTTCCTGCTCTTCCTCCCTGCTTTATTCTTAGTTGCTCTCATTATATCAAAGAAGACATTTGGTATTTGTTTTTTAGGGATTGGCTAGCTTCACTAAGCATTATCTGCTCTAGTGCCATCCATTTCCCTGCAAATTCCAAGATTTTGTCATTTTTTAGTGCTGCGTAACACTCCATGGTGTATAGATGCCACATTTTTTAATCCATTCATCCATTGAAGGGCATCTGGGTTGGTTCCACAATCTAGCTATTGTAAATTGTGCTGCTATGAACATCGATGTGGCAGTATCCCTGTAATACGCTCTTTTAAGGTCTTCAGGGAATAGTCCGAGAAGGGCAATAGCTGGGTCAAATGGTGGTTCCATTCCCAGCTTTCCCAGGAATCTCCATACTGCTTTCCAAATTGGCCGCACCAATTTGCAGCCCCACCAGCAATGTACAAGAGAACCCTTTTCCCCACATCCTCGGCAGCACTTGTTGTTGTTTGACTTCATAATGGCTGCCAATCTTACTGGAGTGAGATGGTATCTTAGGGTGGTTTTGATTTGCATTTCTCTGACTGCTAGAGATGATGAGCATTTTTTCATGTACCTGTTGATTGATTGTATGTCCTCCTTGGAGAAGTTTCTGTTCAGGTCCTTGGCCCATTTGTTGATTGGGTTATTTGTTATCTTATTGTCTAATTTTTTAAGTTCTTTGTATATTCTGGATATTAGGGCTCTATCTGACGTGTGAGGAGTAAATATTTGTTCCCATGATGTAGGCTCCCTATTTACTTCTCTTATTGTTTCTTTTGCTGTGAAAAAACTCTTTAGTTTAAGTAAGTCCCATTTGTTGATTCTTGCTATTAACTCCTGTGCTATGGGTGTCCTATTAAGGAATTTGGAGCCCGACCCCACTATATGTAGATCGTAGCCAACTTTTTCTTCTATCAGACGCAGAGTCTCTGATTTGATATCAAGGTCTTTGATCCATTTTGAGTTAACTTTTGTGCATGGTGAGAGGAGGGGGTTCAGTTTCATTTTGTTGCATATGGATTTCCAGTTTTCCCAACACCATTTGTTGAAGATGCTATCCTTCCTCCATTGCATGCTTTTAGCCCCTTTATCAAATATAAGATAGTTGTAACTTTGTGGATTGGTCTCTGTGTCCTCTATTCTGTACCATTGGTCCACCCGCCTGTTTTGGTACCAGTACCATGCTGTCTTTGTTACTATTGCTCTGTAATATTGTTTGAAATCCGGTATCGCTATACCGCCTGATTCGCACTTTCTGCTTAGAATTGCTTTTGTTATTCTGGGTCTTTTATTTTTCCATATGAATTCCATGATTGCTTTCTCTATTTCTACAAGCAATGCCTTTGGGATTTTGATTGGCATTGCATTAAACCTATATAGATCTTTTGATAATATCGCCATTTTGATGATGTTAGTTCTGCCTATCCATGAACAGGGTATATTTTTCCATCTTCTAAGATCTTCTTCTACTTCTCTCTTTAGGGTTCTGTAGTTTTCATTGTATTAATCTTTCACTTCTTTTGTTAGGTTGATTCCCAAGTATTTTATTTTTTTTGAGGATATTGTGAATGGAGTGGTTTTCCTCATTTCCATTTCAGAAGTTTTGTTGCTGATATACAAGAATGCCTTTGATTTATGCGTGTTGATTTTATATCCTGCTACTTTGCTGAATTCATGTATTAGTTCTAGTAGTTTTTTTGTAGACCCTTTTTGGTCTTCTATGTATAAAATCATGTCATCCGCAAATAATGATAATTTAAGTTCTTCTTTTCCAATTTTTATGCCTTTAATTTCTTTCGTCTGTCTAATTGCTCTGGCCAGTGTTTCGAGAACGATATTGAATAGAAGTGGTGATAGAGGGCATCCCTGTCTTGTTCCAGATTTTAGAGGGAATGGCTTCAATTTTTCACCATTCAGACTGATGCTAGCCTGAGGCTTAGCATAGATAGCTTTTACAATGTCAAGGTAATTTCCTGTTATCCCTAGTTTTTCTAATGTTTCGAACATCAAGGGATGCTGTACTTGTCGAATGTTTTTCCTGCATCTATCGAGATGATCATATGGTTCTTATCTTTAAGTCTATTGATGTGGTGAATAACATTTATTGATTTCCGTATATTGAACCATCCTTGCATCCCAGGGATGAATCCTACTTGATCATGGAGCACAATTTTTTTGTTGTGCCTTTGTATCCGATTCGCCAGAATTTTATTGAGGATTTTTGCATCTAGGTTCATCAGGGTTATTGTTCTGAAGTTTTCTTTCTTTGATGTGTCTTTGTCTGGTTTCGGAATCAACGTGATGTTGGCCTCATAGAATGAATTTGGAAGAGCTCCCTCTTTTTCTATTTTCTGAAATAACTTGAAAAGTATTGGTATTAATTCTTCTTTAAAAGTTTTGTAAAACTCCGCTGTATACCCATCCGGTCCCGGGCTTTTCTTGGTGGGTAGTCTCTTGATTGCTTCTTCAATTTCATCCATTGGTATTGGTCTGTTCAAATTGTGTGTATCCTCCAGACTCAGTCTGGGCAAATCATATGTATTAAGAAATTTATCGATGTCTTCACTATCTTCTATTTTATTGGAATAGAGGTTTTCAAAATAATTTCTAATTGTCTTCTGAATTTCTGTAGCAGCTGTTGTGATATTGCCTTTTTCATCCTGTATGTTAGTAATTTGAGTTCTCTCTCCTCTTTGTTAGCATGGCTAAGGGTCGGTCAATCTTGTTTATTTTTTCGAAGAACCAACTTTTAGTTTTGTTGATTTTTTCAATAGTTTCTTTTGTTTCAATTTTGTTGATTTCCGCTCTGATTTTAATTATTTCTTGCCTTCTGCTGCATTTGCTGTTGTTTTGTTCATCCTTTTCTAGGGCTTTGAGATGAAGTGTGAGCTCATTTATTTGTTGGTTTTTCCTTTTTTTGAGGAATGACCTCCAGGCGATGATGGTTAGGGTAATAACAGGTTCGATTTCGGTTAGGAATCATTCTGCGCGATGAATAATGGCATTGGGAACCTGCGATATTTATTAAATTATATTGGTAAAATATATGTATGAAAACAGAAATCTAGGATTTGAAGCCCAGAAGGGCATGAGGCCCTTGATTGGGATACGTAGTGTTGAATTAGGTTCTGCACAGATGTCTCAGATAAATCCATTTACAATGGCATAGGACCTTGTACATTGGATGACTGAATGAGGAAGAGAACATCCAGTCAAAAAGGGATAGTCGGTACGATTAGGTAGATAGTCGGTAGGTTTAGGAAGAAGAGTGAGTACAGGATTTGGACGGAAATTTCTTTAGCAATAGGGTTTCAGTTAGAGAGTGAATGTAAATGTCAGCACATATGAAAATTCAGTCACAATGATGAACTTTGAAAAATATGTAGAAAAGCAGATAATAATAGAGACTTTACAAAATCATGCAAAGTATAAAGTGAGTGATAGGATTAGACATTTTGTACACTGTTGAGTTTGAATATATAATCTTAAGAAGAAACAAATATGCAGTGACCATTAGGATTGACATTTGAGAGCATTAGGAAACCTGGACATGGATGCTTTTAGTAATCCATGTTCACTTTCATTTTAGGCTTTGGTACAATCATAAGTGTGACCTTTGCATTTTTTGTCCAGAATATTACTGTCATAGAATGTATATGTGGATCAGATGACATGAGCATTTCTTCAAGCATTTCTGGAAGTAATGTTTTCAAGACCTATAAATTACTATTGGGGGTACAAAGAGGTGTACCCTGTGTCCATGAATATAGACATAATGCATGAATAGACCACATTTTGAATAAATAATTTAACTGTTCCCACTTTAAATAATGGATTGAATTAATATATGAAATATTATAAGAAATCTTGTACTGATATAATATCATTCATTCCAACCAGTAATACATCTATATGTAATATTAGGGTTATGATTATCATGAAAGGTGTGTGAGTATTGCTTCAAAAGTGATCATAGAAATCTAAATTAATGTGTTTGGAAAGAAGTCTCATAAAAAGACCAGTCAAGAAACATGGAGGAATACATGTGATCTGAAGAAGAAAATGATTGAAAGTGAAACAAATGCCTATAAACTTGCGAACTTGTGGATGAAATATATATCCCATGATGTGAATAAATTGAAGAAATAGTAATGTACCAGTGTTGAATAAAATGAACATCCAAATACACATCATGTCCCATAGGAATCTACTTGCGTTGATGTTAAACTAGGTCAGTTACTGTAGAAATATTAGGATTTGTATGCACCATTCACTAAAGTTAGTTTTCAGTACTAAGAAACAAATATGTATATCAGGAGAATGAATATTTTGAGAAAACTCTTGAGAAAATTTGATTATAAATCCACATACTTGAATATGAATGAGTTAAGGGAGTGTATAATAAGACACATATTTCATATTTTGAAAAATCTGGAGAATATATATATATATATATATATATATATATATATATATATATATATATATATACATACACACCCACAAACACACACAGACATTAAAAATAGCATAATATATGCTATATGAAATTCACCATGAAATTTATATCATCCAGAGATCCAAAAATATTTATTTTATTTAACATGGATTTATGTATAATGTTGTTCAACTAGGAAGCTCACGCATAGGTTGAATTTTCAGTTCTAAAGCGTTTAGGAGGAGTGATCTCTTAAAATTTGTATCTGCCAAGTCAGCCACTTCACAAAAATGTACGTGTGGTATCAGGTAAGATTCTATAATTGCATGTAAAAATACATGTGCTGAATAGACTACAGAGACAGGGAAACAGGAATTCACATATTTGTTAACTTTAAAACACATGGAGAAATATTTTAACAAATAATTGACTAGATTTATAACTCCTACCCTAAATAATGCAAAAGGCAATTCCACTATACACCATGCCTTCTCTGAACTGCTTGTATTTCTATTTTTTTTGGTTTATTTTTCTCCATCTTATTAGGATTAGTTGTCAGAGTCTAGTAGGGTAAGTGTTAGTGTGAGGTATTCAGTATTTTGAAAGGAAAATTGGAAAATGAATCCAAAGTGTATGTAAATATGTGGTACACAAAAATCTTCCCACTCTCATCCAGAACAATGCCTTGACATTACAATCGCGCAGAGTAAGACACAATTAGAAGAGAAGAGTTAGAAAATCTGTGAATAAATATCTGGAATGGAATATGCTCAGGAGTTCACAACCTTGGAGGAGGTAGAGGAGATTCCAAAAGTAAGGGACAGTGTAATCATTCCAAAAACATGGAGCTCTGCTGGTGTAAAGACTTCTTGAGAAACTGCCTCTGAGGGTGGGCACTTGAAATATATGTTGTTGTCGGGAGCTTCAGCTTCGTTTGTAGTGAGACCATCAAATCAGCGTCTTCATCTATGTGACCTGGAGGACATGGTTTCTTATTTTCCCTGAACATGAGTCAGCAGTGCTGAATACTCTCTTTTTAGGTAAACTGTGGACACGAGGGGCTAAGTGTATCCACATGGGCCTGTGAAGCTATTTGGTCATTCTCCACTTTTCGTGGTGTTTCTTGGTGCTGCACTGGGATTTTGGTATTTGTTTCACGAAATACAAAGAATTCAACTGTTACTCTGTGCGTGAGGGGGTTCTATCACGTGTGGTGGGTCAGGGTCTGCAGGAGAATGCACCTAACAGGCTTATATCCCACATAGTTGCCCCCTTGACCATAGAAACCTGATTCTAAATATTTCCCTAAAACCTCTGCATATAACAAGATGCCTTTACATTGAAGGGACTGCTGGCTGCACCACATCAGTCACAAGCCATTTGGAAGCCAAAGGCAGATCCACATGACCACACCGCAGATGTTTTATCACACACCTGCCCACCAATGCTCTAGGCCCACTCCTCAGCAGGCTCCAACTTCCTGGCATCACTGTTCTGCACAATTTTTATGAAAACCATTCAATCAAGGCACTGACTGTTATTCTTATGATCGGCCACAGGATATCCAAAGAATCTCCAGTGCCAACTTGTCATGGGAATTTTAAAAATTTCATGATATATTGACCTAGCCATTTTTCAAGGATGAAGTTGGAGGCATTCTGGAACTATTAAATGGTGAGGAAGCTCATTTCAATGAAATATCTGGAGATCTCTCACAGGAAAGACTTCCCAAAGAGTGGCCAAAAGGTCACATGAATCCAGGAACATTGAGGTCTACAATGTGAGGTCCATGTGTGTTTTGATTCTCAACAATGGTTGCCAAGTTTTTCAAACAAAATCATGTGATATCCTGGCTGAGATTTCCAGTGCTCTGTGAATAACTACCCTGGGCCTAGATCTCAGTTTCCAAGGGCGACTCTCATGCGTGGCCTCCTAAAATTCCAACACTATTCATGGCAATACTTCTCTGAGTTCAGTACGAGAACTCAGTCTTTATGCAGAATCCCACCAAAGTTCAAGCCAAGGTGGACCATGTAATCTCTACTAACCGCACAAAAATGACTACAATTAGAACCAAAAAACTCCCACATGGCCCTCATTTTCTTCCATACAGACACTCATCATAACCTCTGGCTGGAGGTTTCCGTGAGGGGTGCAGCCCAAGACAGTGTCCAAAATAAGCTTCCTTGCCCCTCATTTGCCTAAAGTCAGGGTGGCCTGGACACCCTTCCTGTGAACTAAGAGTGATCAAATAGGCCTGCCGTTTATTTTGCTCTGCTTCTTAAATTTGAGGCCTACTGATGGTGGGATTTAGATTCTTCATGTGAATTGGAGTCATGAGAAAACCCAATCACCTATGGGCTAGAATCTGCAGGGCTTTGAAGAACTTATTTGACCCAAAGGAGGCCTATTCTCACTTAATGGAGGTCAGGAACCTTACCAAGGAAGGAGAGAGACTTCATCCACAATGATTGCTCTTTTGGACATTTTGCTTTTGGATGCATACATGGGATCTCTCTTTAGATCCATCAGGTGCAGAGAATCTAAGCCACAGAATTACACAAGGCCAAGAGGCTGATTAAGACATATCCCTTTCCAAAGCAATTAAGCAAAGAGCCACAGTTGATGCCCCTTCATTTGTAGTTGAAAACTTTTCTTCAGGCTTCAAAAAGGGTGGCCTGAGGCAAAGACTTTCCTGATATTCAGGGCAACAGAACATTAGGTAAGGAAAAGGCCCAAAGCATGGTTTCTCCACTGAGTCTTTACTGGTCACACTGATATCTGAGTTTTCTGAGATGCTCGCCATGCCCTTCATTTAACCAATACATGGCCGTGTCACAGAGCTTGGAGGTGGTACATATCTTGGACACAAAACCATGAGCCTATTCTGGAGAGTGGCCAGAATTCAGGAAGCAAACAGTAACTTAGGAAGATAGCAGGTGTTGCCGATCCATAAGGCAAGCCGCAGTCCACTCATAAATTGGGAAGGATGAATGCTGGGAAGCTTTCTACTAGACAAGACTCATCCATTGATGCATTCTCTTTGCTAATGTCTACAACCACTGACACAGTGAGATACACAGACATAGAAACACTTGCCTTTTCATACGACTTTCTGGAAACACTTTACTCCAAACCAAACAAACCGCCTTTCAGACATATTCTCAGAGCATGAGAAAAAAACCACAAACCCACACCCCCAGCCAGATAAGCACCTCCTTCCTCCAAGTAGGTTTGTGACTATCCGGAGTGTCCTCTGACTGATAGGCCATACTATGTTCCCCCGAAATGGCCTCTCCTATCTCACATCTGGTGTCCATGGCCAATTCTGTGAAGTTGTCAGGAGCCAGCAGTTAGCCACTGCCTTCTTTCTCAGGAAAGGCCCCTCTTAAGAGCTTTCCTGTCATTTGTCCATTCTCACATCAGTAGATACCAAGAAAGACTGACTCTGTCCTTGTTATATCAAACAAGTGAGACCACTAGGTCTGGGACTGAGACAGGCTCTAGGTGCCTGGCTTCCTGGATCCCAAGTTCAGAAAGTGCCATCAACAAAAAAGTGAGGTGAGGTAACTTCTTTCAGGAACTGAATGAGGTTACTGCCTTGGCAACCAATTTGTCCTAACACATGCATCCAAGTGTCCCATGACATGTAGGCTGACCATATTTCTGTGACACTTTCACAAGTTAGAATGGTATATCAACCATAGGCACCTGGGAACAGCTCTCCACACAGGCCTCATTTGGTCCATCTTCTCTAGATTAAGAAGAGAGAGGCTGATTCAGACAAAAGCCTTCATCCTGACCAGGTTGTTTGGCATGGAAGATGACTTTTGATCTCTCAGGACCTTCATACCTGCCTACATCTTCTCCAGGGATCAATTCTGCATGGACCTTTGAGGTTCTCAGCAGGTGGACAATCCCCTACTTTCCTGTATTGTAAGAACAACTCTGTCCCTGCTCTTTTGTAAATGTAGATTGAGGGAACAGTTTATGGTTAGGGTTAATTACATGTTTGTTTTGGGTTAGGAATCATTTTGCTGGATGAATAATGGTATTGGGAATCTGTGATATATATAAGAACATAGAGTTGAAAAATATGTATGAAAACAGAAATGTAGTAAGATTTAAAGTCCATATTGGCATTGGGCCTTTGATTTGGATACTTAGCTTTGAATTACGTTCTGCAGTGATGTCTCAGATAAATTGATTATCAATGACATAGGACCTTGTACCTTGGATGATAGATTGTAGAAAAGAACATCCACTCAAACAGGGATAGTCCATAGGATTAGGAAGATAGTCGGTAGGTTTTGCAAGAAGTGTGAGTACAGGATATGGACCAAAAGTTCTTTATCAATAGGGTTTCGGTAATAGAATGAATGTCAATGTCAGCAAATGTGAAGAGTCAGTCACATAGGTAAACTGGGGAAAATATGTAGGAAAGGAAACATCAATAGAGACAGTAGGAAATCAGGCAAAGTATAAAGTGAGTGATAGGATTAGACATTTTAAAAGGGTTGATGTTGACTATATAATCTTCGAAGAAACAAATATGTAGTCACCAATAGGATGGACATTTGAGAGAATTAGGCAACCTAGACATCAAAGTTTTTAGTAATCCATGCTCCCATTCAATTTAGGCTTTTGTACAAACATATGTGTGATCTTTGCATTTTGTATCCAAAATAGTACTGTGATAAAATGTATACGTAGATCAGGTGACATAAGTATTTTTTCCACCATTTCAGGGAGCAATATTTTGAAGATGTATAAATTAGTATTGCGGGTACAAAGAGGTGTACCCTGTGTCTATGAATATAGAGATAATGCATGAATAGATGATACTGTGAATAAATAATATAACTGATTCCACTTTAAATAATGGATTAAATTGATATCTTAAAATATATAAGAAATCTTATATTGATACACAGTCATTCATTCCTATCAGTTATACATCTAATGGTAATATGAGGGTTATGGTTTGTCATTAAGGGTGTGTGAGTTTTGCTTCAAAAGTAATTATGGAAATCGAAAATAATGTGTTTGTAAAGAAGTCTCATGAAGAGACTAGTCAAGAAACATGGAGGAATACATGTGTTCTGAAGCAGGAAGTTATTGAAAGTGAAAAAAATTTATATAAATTAGCGAACTTGTGGATGAAATATATATCCCATGATGTGCATAAACTGAAGAAATAGTAATGTACCAGTGTTGAATACAAATGAACGTCAAAATACATATCATGTCCCATAGGAATCTACTTGCATTGATGTTAAACTTGGTCAGTAACTGTAGAAATATTAGGATTTGTATGCATCATTCACTGAAGTTAGTTTTCAGTACTAGGAAACAAATATGTATTTCAGGTGGATGAATATTCCTGAGAATAATCTTGTGAAAAGTTGATAATAAATCCACATACATGAACATGAATAAATTTTGGGAGTGTATAATAAGACACATGTATTTCATATTTTCAAAAATCTGGAGAGTGTGTATATATGTATATATATATATATATATATATATATATATATATATATATATATAGATACAGATATAGATATAGATATAGATATAGATAGATATATAGATATATAGATATATAGATATATATATAGATACATATATATACATATGCCTATATATATACACACACACACACTCACACAGACATTAAAAAGTAGCAATATATGTGCCAATCGAAATTTATTATGAAATATATATAATCCACACATCCCAAAATATACTTTTTACTGAACATGGATTTATATATAATTTTGTTCAGCTAGAAAGGTCACCAATAGTTTGAATTTTCAGTTCCAACAGCATTAAGAGGAGTGATCTCTTCTCAAAATTTGCATCTGCCAAGTCAGCAACCTCTCAAGTATATACATGTGATACCAGGTAGGATTCTATATGTGCATATAAAAACACATGTGCTGAGTAGGCCACAGAGAAAGGGAGAGAGGAATTCACATATTTGTTAACTTTAAAAACACATGGAGAACTGTTTTAATTAAAAATTGAGTAGATTTATAATTCCTACCCTATATAATGCAAAAGGCAAGTCCAATTATACAACATGACTCCTCTGAACTGCTTGTATTTCTATTCTGTTTTGGTTATTATTCTCCATCATGTTAGGATTAGTAGTCAGAGTCTAGTGGGGTATGTGTTAGTGTCCAAAATAAGCTCTCTTACCCCTCATTTGCCTAAAGTCATGGGGGCCTGGACACCCTGCATTTGAACCAGGAGTGATAAAATAGGACTGCAGTTAATACTGCTCTGCTTCTCGATTTTGAAGCCTACTGCCTGTCAGGTATAGATTCTTTATGTGATTTGGAATAATGAGAAAACCCAAGCACTTCTTTAGGGCTTTGAAGATTTCATTTGAACCAAATGATCCCTATTCTCACTTGATGTAGGTCAGGAACATAACAAAAAAAGGCAAGACACTTCATCCACCATAACTGATCTTTTTGCCATTTTGGTTTGGATGCACACATGGGATCTTTCTTTAGATCCATCAGGTGCTGAGAATCTAAGCCACAACCTCACACAGGTCCAAGAGGCTGATTAAGAAACATCCATTTCCAAAGAAATTAAGCAAAGAGCCACAGGTGATGACCATTCATTTTCATTTGAAAACTGTTTTCTTCAGGCTTCACAAAGGGGTGGCCTGAGGCAAAGACCTTCCTGACATTCAGGGCAACAGAAACATAGGTAAGAGAATGGCCCAAAGCAGGGTTTCTCCACTGAGAATTTCCTGGTCACACTGATATCTGAGTTTTCTGAGATGCTCGCCATTCCTTACCGCTATCCAGTACATGGCCATGTAACAGAGCTTGGAGGTGGTACATATCTTGGACACAAAACCATGAGCCTATTCTGCAGAGTTGCCAGAATTCAGGAAGAAAACAGGAACTTAGGAAGATAGTAGGTGTTGTCCATTCCATAAGGCAAGCTGCAGTTCATTCATAAATTGGGCAGGATGAATGCTGGGAAGCTTTCTACAAGACAGGACATATCCATTGATGCATTCTCTTTTCTAATGTCTACAACCACGGACACAGTGCGATACACAGGCATAGAATCACTCACCTTGTCAAAAGACTTACTAGAAACAGTCCATTCCAAACCAAACAAACTGTCTTTCCTACCTATTCTCAGAACATGAGACAAAACCACAAACTGACACTCACACTCACAAAGGCATCTCCTTCCCGCAAGTAGGTCTCTGACTATCTGGAGTGTCCTCTGTCTGTTGGGCCGTATTATGTTCCAATGAAATGTCCTGTCCTGTCTCAGATCTGTCTCCTTTGCAAACTCTGTGAAGTTCTCAGGAGCCAGCGGTGAGCCACTACCTGTTTTCTCAGGAAAGGCCCCTCTTCAGATCTGTCCTGGCATTTGGCAATCCTCACATCAGTAGATACCAAGAAATACTGACTCTGTCCTTGGTACATCCAAACAAGTGAGCCCACTGGGATTGGGACTGGGACTGGCTCTGGCAGCCTGGCATCTTGGATCCCAAGTTCAGAGAGTTACATCACCAAGGAAGTGAGGTAGGTCACTTTCTTCAGGAAATGTATGAGGTCACTACCTTGGCAATCACTTTGTTTTAACATTTGCTTCCAAGGGTCCCATGAGATAGAGGCTGCCCCTACTTTCGTTGACAATTTCACAAGATAGAATGGTATAACAAACATAGGCGCCTGGGAACATCTCCCCACACAGGACTGGTTTAGTCCATCTTCTCTACATTTAGATAGAGAGACTGATTCAGACACATCCCTTCATCCTGACAAGGGGGTTTGGCATGCAAGATGACTTTTGCTCTCTCAATTCCTTCATAGGTGCCTACGTCTTCTCCAGGGATCATTTCTGCATGGACCTTTGAGGATCTCAGCAGGTTTAAGAACCCCTACATTCCTGTATTGTAAAAGCAACTCTGTCCCTGCTCTTCTGTAAAGTTTGATTCAGAGAAGAGTGTATGGTTACGGTTAATAAAAGTTCAATTTGGGTTAAGAAACATTCTACGGCATGAATAATGGTATTGGGAACCTGTAATATTTACAAGAATGTAAAAGTGAAATATAAGAATGAAAACAGAAATCTAGGTAAGATTTGAAGCCCAGAAGGGCATTGGGCCCTTGATTGGGATACTTAGCTTTGAATTATGTTCTGCAGAAATGTCTCAGATAAATCGATGTTCAATGGCATAGGACTTTGTACCTTGAATGATGGTATGTCAAAGAGAACTTCTAGTCAAAAAGGGATAGTCGGTATTATTAGAAAGATAGTCTGTAGGTTTAGAACTAAGAGTGAGTATAGGATTTGGACCAAAAGTTCTTTTGCAATAGGGTTTCTGGTAGAGATTGAATGTAAATGTGAGCACATGTGAAGAGTCAGTCACAATGATAATCTGGGGAAAATATGTAGGAAAGCAGATATCAATAGAGACATTAGGAAATCAGGCAAATGAAAAAGTGAGTGATAAGATTAGACATTTTCAACGGGCTTGAGGTTGAATATATAATCTTAGGAAGAAACAAATATGTAGTCAAGAATAGGATTCACATTTGAGAGCATTAGGCAAACTGGACATGGAAGTTTTTAGTAATCCATGTTCACTTTCCATTTAGGTTTGGTAAAATCGTAAGTGTCATCTTTGCGTTTTGTGTCCAGAATATTACTGTGATAAAATGTATATGTAAATCAGGTGACATGTGCATTTATTCCACCATTTCTGGGAGCAATATTTTGAAGACGTATAAATTAGTATTGGGGGTACAAAGAGGTGTATCCTGTGTCTATGAATATAGAGATAATGCATGAAAAAACCATACTGTGAATAAATAATATAACTGGTTCCACTTTAAATAATGGATTTAATTGATATCTGAAACTAAGTAAGAAATCTTATATTGATATACAATCATTCATTCCAGCTAGTTGTACATCTAATGGTAATATTAGGGTTTGGTTTATCATGACGGGTGTGTGAGTTTTGCTTCAAATGTGATAATGGAAATCGAAAATAATGAGTTTGGAAAGAAGTCTCATGAAAAGAGCAGTCAAGAAACATAGAGAAATACATGTGTTCTGAAGCAGGAAGTGACTGAAAGTGAAACAAATGCGTATAAATTAGCGAACTTGTGGATGAAATATATATCCTATGATGTGCATAAACTGAAGAAATAGTAATGTTCCAGTGTTGAATAAAAATGAATGTCAAAATACACATCATGTCCCATAGGAATCTACTAGCCTTGATATTAAACTGGGTCAGTTACTATAGAAATATTAGATTTTTTTTTTTGGTGTTATAATAGATTTTATTTTACCACTAGCATGCCACAGAATGTTGAGGAAAGAGCAATGGATTTTTAGTTATCGCACTAATAATCTAACATTTAATGACTCTTTTGGATAGTCTAGAAATTACATAAGGCTATGTAACATAATTTTTTTAATTTAACATTCATAAAAGCTTGGAGTTTTGGTAATATTTCTACTTTTTTATTTTTAATTTTTTCAGTTGTGATTGACCTTCATTTTGTTTATTTGTATGTGGTGCTTAGAATAGAACCCAGTGTCACACACATGCTAGAAAAGCATGTTACCACTGAACCACAAACCCAGCCCCTCCACTTTTATCTTTACATCGAACATGCCTCTCCCTCATCTTTACTCACTTTCTTCCTCATTTTCCCCCTTCTCTTTCTTGCTTTTTCGTTTTCCTTTCATATCTGTTTTTCTCTCATGTCATTACAAACAGTAGTATGCTATGAAATTTAAATTTAAGACTGTTTTTTATAGTCATTGTTCTTTTCTTGAGAAAATTTAATAATTATAATCACCTGATAGATATATTAAAATAAATTTTTATACATATGTATCTATATTCATGCATATGCATTACATATTATATATATATATATATACATACATATACATTTAAAAGTACTTTGATTAGCCTGTTAAAAATAATATAGACCAAAACTTTCTTAATTCTCAAGCCTTCCAGAATTAACATCTTACAGTGAAAATCAAATAAACATATTTAAATAAACAGGTATCATTCTTTTTATCAATACTGATAATTTAAGGTTTTATATCACATTAAGCTATAATACGGCATATTAAATCTTATGAATTAGAAAAAGTTTTTTGAATAACCTATTATTTAAGGACCATATGCACTGACATTTTAAAGGCTTTCTTGTGATTTCAATTTCTATCAATTGTGTATTAATTGCCAAATGCTTATTTTAGTACTTTTCATATTCATAATTGATATAAAGTCAATTGTTTAATTCTTCTTGTAAGTAATTACTTATTACAGTAGGGACATTATTAATAATTCTAAATCTGTATAAGAAAATAGTACAAAGATATTTTCATGCAAAATTAAGAATAATTGTGTGCTCTAAATGTCTGATTGTTGATACATATAACAAAGAGCTTTTGATGAGTCTCTTCCCCAGTAAAACATAAAATGCAAAGATATTGTTGGGTATATATGTGCAAATAAAGATAAAGAAAATACACATTATCAGCTAGAAACTATTAAATAAAAGGTGAAAACAACAATCCAACACATTGTACGAATATGTCAGATGAGGTAGTATTCTGGAAGAATAGCCTAAGACTAGACCTGGTCCATGACAAAATATTCACGAAAAAAATGAAATATGAAAAATATAGAAAATGCTATGAATTTTTCATGAAGGTAGGTGAATTATCCTTTAATCTCAATTTATGTGCATTTTCAAAAGCCAATTTCCTGGTAAAATAAATTTGTGATAGTTACAACTAAACGAAACAAAATTTCTGCTTAGCAAAATGAATGCATCTCAACCCATTTTTAGCTGATTTCTTCCCACTCAATTTTAAACCGTTATTTATTTATTTATTTCTATTGGTTGTTCCAAACATTACAAAGCTCATGATATATCATCTTTGATACATTTGACTCAAATGGGTTATGAACTCCCATTTTTTCCACAAATATGAATTTCAGAATCACATTGGTTACACATTCACATTTTTGAATAATAGCATATTAGTGACTGTTGTATTCTGCGACCTTTCCTATCCCCCACTATCCCCCCTCCCCTCCCCTCCCATCTTCCCTCTCTACCTCATCTGCTGTTGTTCAATTCTCTCCATTGTTTCCCCCCCATTTCCCCTCAAATCCTCTTATATGTAATTTTGTGTAACATTGAGGGTCTCCTACTATTTCCATATGCTTTCCCTTCTCTCTCCCTTTCTCTCCCCCAACTCGTCTTTGTTTAATGATAAACTTTTCCTCATGCTCTTCCTCGATGTTCTGTTCTTAGTTGCTCTTTTAATATCAAAGAAGACATTTTGCATTTGTTTTTTTAAGGATTGGCTAGCTTCGCCTAGCATAATCTGCTCTAATGCCATCCATTTCCATGCAAATTCTATGATTTTGTCATTTTTTAATGAAGAGTAATACTCCATTTTGTATAAAAGCCACATTTTTTTTATCCATTCATTTATTGAAGGGCATCTAGGTTGGTTCCACAGTCTAGCTATTGTGAATTGTGCAGCTATGATCATTGATGTGGCAGTATCTCTACAGTACGCTCTTTTAAGATCCTCAGGAAATAGTCCGAGAAGGGTGATAGCTGGGTCAAATGGTGGATCCATTCCCAGCTTTCCCAGGTATCACCATAGTACTTTGCAAATTGGCCTCACCAATTTGCAGTCCCACCAGCAGTGTACAAGTGTACCCTTTTCCCCACATTCTCACCAACACTTATTTTGTTTGACTTCATAATGGCTGCCGATCTTACTGGAGTGAGATGGTATCATAGGGTGGTTTTGATTTGCATTTCTCTGACTGCTAGAGATAGTGAGCATTTTTTCATGTACTTGTTCATTGATTGAATGTCCTCCTCTGTGAAGTGTCTGTTCAGGTCCTTGGCCCATTTGTTGATTGGGTTATTTGTTATCTTATTGTTTAATTTTTTTGAGTTCTTTGTATATTCTGGATATTAGGGCTCTATCTGAAGTGTGAGGGGTAAAAATTTGTTCCCAGGATGTAGGCTCTCTATTTACCTCTCTTATTGTTTCTCTTGCTGAGAAAAAAAAATTAGTTTAAGTGAGTCCCATTTGTTTATTCTTGTTATTAACTCTTTGGCTATGGGCATCCTATTAAAGAATGTGGAGCCCGACCCCACAGTATGTAGATCGTAGCCAACTTTTTCTTCTATTAGACGCAGTGTCTCTGATTTGATATCTAGCTCCTGGATCCATTTTGAGTTAACTTTTGTGCATGGTGAGAGAAAGGGATTCAGTTTCATTTTGTTGCATATGGATTTCCAATTTTCCCAGCACCATTTGTTGAAGATGCTATCTTTCCTCCATTGCATGTTTTTAGCACCTTTATCAAATATAAGAAAGTTGTAATTTTGTGGATTGGTTTCTGTGTCCTCTATTCTATACCATTGGTCCAGCTGCCTGTTTTGGTACCAGTTCCAAGATGTTTTTATTACTATTGATTTGTAGTACAGTTTGAACTCTTGTATCGCTATACCTCTAGATTCACACTTCCTGCTTAGAATTGCTTTTGGTGTTCAGGGTCTTTTGTTTTTCCATATGAATTTCATGATTGCTTTATCATTTCTACAATAAATGCCGTTGGGATTTTTATTGGCGCCTATTTAAACCTGTAGAGAACTTTGGGTAATATCAACATTTTGATGATGTTAGTTCTGCCTATCCATGAACAAAGTACATTTTTCCATCTTCTAAGATCTTTTTCTATCTCTCTCTTTAGGGTTCTGTAGTTTTCATTATATAAATCTTTCACCTCTTTCGTTAGGATGATTCCCAAGTATCTTATATTCTTTGTGGATATAGTGAATGGAGTGGTTTTCCTCATTTCCATTTCAGAAGTTTTTCTGCTGATATACAGGAATGCCTTTGATTAATGCGTGTTGACTTTATATCTTGCCACTTTGCTGAATTCATTTATTAACTCTAGCAGTTGTTTGTAGACCCTTTTGAGTCTGTTAAATATATTATCATGTCATCTGCAAATAGCGATAATTTAAGTTCTTCTTTTCCTATTTTTATGTCTTTAATTTCTTTAGTCTGTCTAATTGCTCTGGCTAGTATTTCAAGAACTAAATCGAATAGAAGTGGTGATAGAGGGCATCCCTGTCTTGTTCCAGATTTTAGACGGAATGCCTTCAGTTTTTCTCCATTTACGATGATGCTAGCCTGAGGTTTAGCATATATAGCTTTTACAATGTTGAGGTAAGTTCCTGTTATCCCTAGTTTTTCTAGTGTTTTGAACATAAAGGGAGGCTGAACTTTGTCGAATGTTTTTTCTGCATCTATCAAGATGATCATATGGTTCTTGTCTTTAAGTCTATTGATGTGGTGAATAGCATTTATGGATTTCCGTATATTGAACTAGCCTTGCATCCCTGGGATGAATCCTACTTGATCATGGTGCACAATTTTTTGATATGCTTTTGTATTACATTCACCAGGATTTTATTGAGAATTTTTGCATCCTAGTTTATTAGAGATATTGGTCTGTAGTTTTCTTTCTTTGAAGTGTTTTTGTCTGGTTTCGGGATCAGGGTGATTTTGGCCTCATAGAATGAATTTGAAAGAGCACCTTCATTTTCTATTTCTTGAAATAGCTTGAAAAGTATTGGTATTAATTCTTCTTTTAAGGTTTTGTAGAGCTCCGCTCTATACCCATCCGCTCCAGGGCTTTTTTTGGTTCGTAGTCTTTTGATGGCTTCTTGTATTTCTTCCTTTGTTATTGGTCTGTTTAAATTGTGTGTGTCTTCCTGACTCAATCTTGGCACATCGTGTGACTTAAGAAATTTATTGATATCTTCACTATCTTCTATTTCATTTGAATATAGGGTTTCAAAATACTTTCTAATTATCTTCTGTATTTCTGTAGTGTCTGTTGTGATAATGCCTTTTTCATGCCGTATGTTAGTAATTTGAGTTCTCATTCTTCTTCTCTTTGTTAGCATGGCTAAGGGCCTGTCGATCTTATTTATGTTTTCAAAGAACCAACTTTTAGTTTTATCAATTTTTTCAATGTTTTTTTTTTGTTTCAATTTCGTTGATTTCTGCTCTAATTTTAATTATTTCTTGTCTTCTACTACATTTGGTGTTGTTTTTCTTTTCTTTTTCTAGGTTTTTGAGGTGTAGTGTGAGTTCATTTATTTTATTTTATTTTATTTTTTTGAGGAAAGAACTCCAAGAAATGAATTTCCCTCTTAAAACTGCTTTCATTGTGTCCCATAGATTCCAGTATGTTGTGTCTGTATTGTCATTTGTCTATAAGAATTTTTTATATCCTCCTCTATGTCTTCTGTAACCCATTGATCATTCAGTAGAATATTGTTCATTTTTCCATATGATGTAGGATTTTTCCTTCCTTCTTTTATCATTTATTTCCAGTTTCATTCCAATATGATCAGATATGGTGCATGGTATTATCTCCATGCCTTTATATTTACTAAGGGTTGCCCTATGGCATAATATATGAACTATCTTTGAGTAGGATCCTTGTGCTGCTGAGAAGAACGTGTATCCACTTGAGGATGGTTGATATATTCTATATATGTTGGTTAAGCCTAGGTTATTTATTGTGCTGTTGAATTCCATAGTTTCTTTATTCCGTTTTTGTCTAGAGGATCTTTCTAATGGCGAGATCAGTGTGTTGAAGTCACCCGTAGTTATTGTGTTGTAGTCTATTTGACTCTTGAACTTGAGGAGAGTTTGTTTCATGAGCGTTGCAGCTCAATTGTTTGGTGCATACAAATTGATAATTGTTATGTCTTGTTGGTGGATGGTTCCTTTTAACAGTACATAGTGTCCTTCGTTGTCCCTTTTTATTAACGTAGGTTTGATATTGATTTTATTTGATATGAGTATGGCTACTCCTGCTTGCTTCCGAGGGCCATGTGAGTGGTATGATTTATCCCAACCTTTTACTTTCAGCCTGTGTATGTCTTTACCTATCATATGAGTCTCCTGAAGGCAGCAGACTGTAGGATTTGTTTTTTTGATTCAGGTTACTAACCTATGTCTCTTGATTGGTGAGTTAATGCCATTAACATTTAAGGTTACAATTGAAATATGATTTTTACTTTCATTCATGTTTATTTATTTATTTATTTTTAGTTTGACTAGTTTTTACTTTTTGGTAATTTTCCTCCCCCTTTACTGAGATACCTCCCGCTGTTAGTTTGGGGCACTATTTTTCAATTCCTCTTCTTCTAGTATTTTGCTCAAATGCTTTGCAGTGCTGGTGTTCTTTCTGCAAATTCTTTTAGCTTTTGTTTATCGTGAAAGACACTAATTTCATTGTCAAATCCCAAACTTAATTTTGATGGATACAGTACTCTTGTTTGGAATCCATTATTTTTCAGCGTTTGAAATACATTGTTCCAGGATCTACTCGCTTTCAAAGTTTGTGATGAAAAATCAGTCGTTAACCTAATTGGTTTACCCCAGAATGTAATCTGCCTCATTTCTCTTTTAGCTTTTAATATTCTCTCCTTGTTCTGTATGTTAGCTATCTTGATAATTCTATGTCTTGGAGTTGGTCTATTATGGTTTTGAATGTTTGAGGTCATGTAGGCTTCAAGGATTTGGCAATCCATTCCATCTTTTATCTCTGGGAAGTTTTCTAGAATTATTTCATTTAATATGTTGTCCATTCCTTTGGTTTGAATCTCTATGCCTTCTTCTATCCTGATGACTCTCAAATTTGTTTTTTTATGACATCCCATATCCCTTAAATAGATTGCTCATGGGATATAAGCATCTTTTCTGTGTTGACTATATTCTTTTCAAGTTGATAAACTTTGTCTTCATTATCTGATCTTCTGACTTCTACTTAATCTAGTCTATTTACAATATTCTCGTTTGAGTTTTTAATGTGGTTTATATTTTTCTGCATTCCTAGGATTACTGTTTGATTTTTTTAAGAACTCTGTCTTTTGGTAAAGCTCGTTCTTTGCCATTCGAATTTGTTTGTTTAATTCATTTTCAAAATATTCTTTTATTGCTTGGACTTGCTGCCTCATGTCTTCTCTAATATTTCTTTCCATCTAAGTTAGGGATGCATTGAGTTTTTTCCCTATCCCTGTTTCTGATGATTCTAGGTCCTCCTGTAGAATTAAGTTGTCCGGCATTATTTGTACACCTTTTTCCCTTGTTTTTTCATGAAGTTCACATTACTTTCCAGCTCCGTTTGATTGCTGTGTTTCTGCTCTCTTCTATATATTTGTTTTGGTTTTATATATCTCTATTGTAGCTCCTTTATGTTGGTAGACTGTGCATGCTAAAGTGGATTCCACTGGGAAGGAATTCCGACGGCCAAGCTCCAGTGATGTCACCTCTCTGCTATGGTGGGCCCCAGGCTCTTTGCCCGGGTGTTCGCATGGGGGTGTGGGACTGTACTGTCTCTGTTTGTTTTCAGCTCCTGGTCGCGGGTGTGCAGGCGGTCACAAGCTGTCCAGTCACGCAGTCAGCGGGTGGGCTTTCACCGGCGGTTGTGCGATCTCTAGCCACCCATTAGGGCGGGCATATGGCAGGTGATTGGTCGCTGGTGGGCAGGCGGTCTCCAGCCGTCCAGTCGCACCTGCAGCGGGCCGGCTGTTGCCGGCGGGCGAGCGTTCTCCAGGCGCCCAGTAACGCGGGCCTGGCCTCTAGTCCCCTGGTTTCTCCTGCTAGTCCTGGTTTCTCCTGCTACACCAGTTTTCCCCTGAGTAATGCCCTCGGCAGCTCAAACTGTACTCTGGCCTGCCGTTTCTTGGGTGTGGATTGTGTCTATTGGGAACCCCAGGACTCTATTGTTTTTTTTTTTTTTTTTCCGTTTGCCCCTTCCTCATCGCTGGCTAGACAGATTTTGTTTTCACCACTGATGGGAGGGGGAGTTGAAGGTCAGGTGCCTCTAGTTTCCCCCCCCCATCTTTATTCAGGCTCTCTCTGATAATCCCTCCCCTGGAAAGCTTAGGAAAGATTTTATGCAAATATCCTACTGTATGGGAGATGAGCGGAAAACACACAACTGTTTTATTGTTGCAATCTGTCGGAGAGTGGCGGTGGTTACTTCAGCTCTCCAAGATGGTTGCCGTTGGTTTCCTTGGTGGAGTTTCCGTTGTGGGGGATAGAACTGTAGCACTTCCTTCCCTGACTGAAATCCTGAACTCCGCCTGGGGCTCAGTGGGGGGGTCAGCCGGCAGGATTCCACAGAATCTGCAGCAACGTTTCTCCCTGGATGCTAGTCGCTTCTCGGTGGTGCCCCGACGTCTGTAGCCACGGGGCGGGCCGCACGGATCAGTAAGCCCAGATCTCCGGTTGCATATTTGGCTCGCGTTTGAGACTCAATTACCGGACCTCGTTGGTGGAAATCATTCTTTTAGGTTTCGGTGCACACCCATTTTTCTGTAAGATCGTAACAAGATAGTCTTTTGTCATTCTAACTCGTTATTCACTTGCAATGTGGCGTGGTACACTGGGTGTGATGCACTCTATTCGCGGCCAACTTGCAATGTCGAAATATTAGGTTTTGTATGCACCATTTACTGAAGATAGTTTTCAGTACTAGGCAACCAATATGTATTTCAGGTTGATGAATATTTCTGAGAATTATCTTTTGAAAAGTTGATTATAAATCCACATTCATGATATGAATGAATTTGGGGAGTGCACAATAAGGCACATATATTTCATATTTTGAAAAATCTTGAGAGTATATATATATATATATATATATATATACACACAGAGAGACATTACAATGTAGCATTATGTATGCCAACCGAAATTTATCGTGAAATACATATCATCCAGAGATCCAAAAATATTAATTTTACTGAACATGGATTTATGTATAATGTTGTTCTAATAGGAGGCTCAGCCATAGGTTGAATTTTCAGTTTCAACAGCGTTTAGGAGGAGTGATATCTTCTCACAATTTGTATCTGCCAAGTCAGCCACCTCACAAAAATGTACGTGTGATACTAGGTAGGATTCTATATATGCATATAAAAATACATTTGCTGACTAGGCTACAGAGAAAGGGAGACATAAATTCACATGTTTGTTAACTTTAAAAACACATGGAGAACTATTTCAACAAAAAAATTGACTAGATTTATAACTCCTACCCTATATAATGCAAAAGGCAAGTCCAAGAACACCAAACATGCCTCCTCTTAACTGCTGGTATTTCTATTCTGATTGGGTTATTATTTTCCATGATATTACGATTAGTAGTCAGAGTCTAGTAGGGTAGGGGTTAGTGTAAGGGATTCAGTATTTCAAATGGAAAATTGGAAAATGAATCCAATGTGTATGCAAATATGTGCTACACAAAAATGTTCCCACTCTCATCAAGAACTATGGCTTGACATTACTTTTGCCCCAAGTAAGACACAATTAGAGGAGAAGTGTTAGAAAATCTGTAAATACATATCTGGAATGGAATATGCTCAGTGGTTCACAACACTGGAGGTGGTAGAGGAGTTCCCAAAAGTAAGGGATAGGGTAAACACTCCACAAACATGGAGCTCTGCTGGCCTAAAGACTTCTTGAAGAACTGCCTCTGAGGTTGGGCACCTGAAAAATATGTTGTTTTCTGGAGCTTTAGCTTCATTTGAAGTGAGACCATCAAAGCTGGGTCTACATCAATGTGACCTGGAGGACATGGTTTCTTATTTTCCAGTGAAGATGAGGCAGCAGTGCTGAATTTGCTCTTTGTAGGTAAACTGTGACCACTGGGGACTAAGTGTCTCCCCATGTGGACTGTGAAGCCATTTGGTCATCCTCCAAATTTCATGGTGTTTCTTGGTGCTGCACTGTTAGTTTGCTATTTGATTCAAAAATGCAAGGAGTTCTAGTGGGTCACAGTGGTGGAGGGAGTTCTGTCACATGTGGTGGGTCAGTTTCTGCAGGAGAATGCACCAAACATACTTCTAGCCCACATATATTGCCCCATTGACCATAGCAACTTGATTCTGAACATTGCCCTGAAATCTCTCAGTATTACAAGATGCCTTTATATAGAAGGGACTGCTTGCTGCACCATGTCAGTCACAAGCCATTTGGAAGCCAATGGAAGATCCACAGGCCCCACCACAGATGTTTTATCACACACCTGACCACCACGGCTCTAGGCCCACTACTCAGCAGGCTCCAACTTATTGGCATCTCTGTTCTACACGATTTTCATGAAACCGAGTCAATCAAAGCACTGTCTGGTATACTCATGATCAGCAACAGGACATCCAAAGGTCCTCCATTGCCACCTGGTCATGGGAATTTCAAAAATTTTATGGTATTTTTGTAGCCATTTTTCAATGATGATGTTGGAGGCACTGTGGGTTAAAATTCACTCCAGAACCATTAAATGTAGAGGAAGCACATTTCAATGAAAGCTTTGGAGAATTCTCACAGGCAAGGCTTCTCAAAAAGTGGCCAAATGGTCACATGAAGCCAGTCCCATTGAGGTCTACAATGAGGTCCATGTGTGTTTCGACTCTCAAATATGGCTGACAAGTCTTTCAGAATAAAATCACGTGATATCTTGGCTGTGATTCCCAGTGCTCTGTTGAAAGCCACCCTGCACATAGATCTCAGTTTTCAAGGGGGACTCTCGTGCATGGCCTCCGAAAATCCCAACACAATTCATGGCAATAATTCTCTGAGTTCAGTTCCAGAACTCAGTCTCTAAGGGGAATCACACCAGAGTTCATGTAAAGGTGGACCCAGTCATCTCTTCCAAACACCAAACAAATGGCCACAATTAAAACCAAAACACTCCCACATGGCCCTCATGATCTTTCATATAGACACTCATCATAACCTCTGGCTTGATGTTTCCATGAGGGGCGAAACCCAAGACAGTCTCCAAAATAATCTCCCTTGCCCCTTAATGGCCTAAAATCAGGGTTGCCTGGACACACTTCCTGTGAACTAGGAGTGATCAAATAGGCCTGCTGTTAATACTTCTCTGCTTCTCCAATTTGAGGCCTACTGACTGTGGGGTTTATTTTTTTATGTGAATTGGAGTCATTATAAAACCCAAGCACATATCGGCTAGCTTCTGCAGGGCTTTGAAGAAATCATTTGACCCAAAGAATCCCTATTCTCACTTGATGGAGGTCAGGAACCTAAAAGAGGAAGGGGAGAGACTTTATCCACAATGACTGCTCTTTTGGCCATTTTGGTTTTGAATGCACACATGGGATCATTCTTAAGATACATCAGGTGGTGAGAATCTAAGCCATTGCCTCAAACAGGGCCAAGAGGCTGATTCAGACACATCCCTTTTCAAAGCAATTAAGCAAAGAGCCACAGGTGATGCCCATTCATTTCCATTTGAAACCTGTTTTCTTCAGGCTTCACAAAGGGGTGGCCTGAAACAAAGACCTTCCTGACATTCAGGGCAACAGAACAATAGGTAAGCAAAGCAGGGTTTCTCCACTGAGACTTTATTGGTCACACTGATATCTGAGTTTTCTGAGATGCTCGCCATTCCCTTCAGCTATCCAGTACATGGCCATGTAACAGGGTTTGGAAGTGGTACATATATTGGACACAAAACCATGAGCCTATTCTGTAGAGTGGCCAGAATTCAGGAAGAATGCACGAACTTTGGAAGATAGCACGTGTTGCCCATCGATAAGGCAAGCCAAAATCCATTCATCAATTTGGCAGAATAAATGATGGGAAGCTTTCTACTAGACAGGACACATCAATTGATGCATTATCTTTTCTAATGTCTATAACCATGGACACAGTGGGATACACAGACATAGAAACACTCGCCTTGTCAAATGACTTACTAGAAACAGTTCACTCAAAACCAAACAAACCGCCTTTTCTATCTATTCTCAGAACATGAGGCAAATCCACAAACACACAGCGACACCCACAGAGGCACCTCCTTCCCCAAAGTAGGTCTGTTACTATCCAGAGTGTCCTCTGACTGGTGGGCCATAGTATGTTCCCCCGAAATGGCCTGTCCTGTCTCAGATCTGGTCTCTTTAACCAACTCTGTGAAGATGTCAGGAGCCACTGGTGAACCACTATCTGCTTTCTCAGGAAAGGCCCCTCTTTAGAGCTTTTCTGGCTTTTGGCCATTCTCATATCAGTAGGTACCAAGAAAGACTGACTCTGTCCTTGGTATATCCAAACAAGTGAGCCCACTGGGACTGGGACTGGGACAGGCTCTGGGTGCCTGTCTTCCTGCATCCCAAGTTCTTAGAGTTCCATCACCAAGGAAGTGAGGTGAGGTCACTTCCTTCAGGAACTGAATGAGGTCACTGCCTTAGCAACAACTTTGTCCTAACAGTTGCTTCCAAGGGTCCCATGAGATGGAGGCTGCCCCTACGTCCTGTGACACTTTCACAAGTTAGAATGTATATCAACCATAGGCACCCGGGACCAGCTCTCCAAACAGGACTGTTTGAGTCCATATTCTAATGGGTGGCACTAGAGCAGATTATGCTTAGTGAATCTAGCCAATCCCTAAAAAACAAATACCAAATGTCTTCTTTGATATAATGAGAGCAACTAAGAATAGAGCAGGGAGGAAGAGCAGGAAGAAAAGATTAACATTAAACAGAGACATGAGGTGGGAGGGAAAGAGAGAGAAAAGGGGAATTGCATGGAAATGGAGGGAGACCCTCATTGTTATACTAAATTACATATTAGAGGTTGTGAATGGAATGGGAAAATAAACAAGGTGAGACATGAATTACAGTAGATGGGGTGGACAGAGAAGATGGGATGGGAGGGGAGGGGGGATAGTAGAGGATAGGAACGGTAGCAGAATACAACAATTACTAGTATGGAATTATGTAAAAATGTGGATGTGTAACCGATGTGATTCTTCAATCTGTATCTGGGGTAAAAATGGGAGTTCATAAATCACTTGAAGCTAATGTATGCTAATGTATGAATATGTTATGTCAAAAGATTTGTAAGGTTTTGAACAACCAATAATAAAAAAAAGAACAGAGAGGCTGATTCAGTAACAACCTTTCATCCTGACCACGTTGTTTGCCATGGAAGTTGACTTTTGCTCTCTCAGGTCCTTCAGTGGTGCCTATATCTTCTCCAGGGATCACTTCTGCATGAAACTTTGAGTTTTTCCACAGGTGGAAGATTCCCTACATTCCTCTATTTTAGGACCAACACTGTCCTTGCTCTTCTGTAAAGTTAGTTTGAGGGAACAGTGTATCATTTCGCTTAATAACAGGTTTGATTTGGGTTAGGAATCATTCTGCTTGATGAATAATGGTATTGGGAACCTGTGATATTTATAAGAATATATAGGTGAAATATAAGTATGAAAACAGAAATCTAGGTAAGATTGGAATCCCACAAGGGCATTGCGCTCTTGATTGGGATACTTAGCTTTGATACATGTTCTGCATAGATGTTTCAGATAAATCAATAATCAATGGCATAGGACCTTGTACCTTGGATGATTGAATGTAGAAGTGAGTATCCACTCAAACTGGGATAGTCGGTAGGATTAGGAAGATATTCTGTAGGTTTCAGAAGAAGAGTGAGTACAGGAATTGTAACAAAAGTTCTTTAGCAATAGGGTATCACATAGACAGTGAATGTAAATGTCAGCACATGTGAAGTGTTAGTCAAAATTGTGAACTGGTGAAAATATTTAGGAAAGCAGACATCAATAGAGACATTAGGAAATCAGGGAAAGTATAAAGTGAGTGATAGGATTAGACATTTGCAACAGGGCTGAGGTCGAATATATAGTCTTAGGAAGAAACAAATATGTTGTCATAAATAGGATTGACATTTGAGAGCATTAGGCAACCTGGACATGAATGTTTTTAGTAATCCATGCTCACTTTCCATTTAGGCTTGGTACAATCATAAGTGTGACCTCTGCTTTTTGTGTCGAGAATATTACTGTGATAAATGCATACGTAGATCAGGTGACATGAGTATTTCTTCCACCATTTCTGGGAGCAACATTTTGAAGACGAATAAATTAGTATTGGGGTTACAAATAGATGTACCCTGTGTCTACGAATGTAGAGATAATGCATGAATAGACCATACTGTGAATAAATAATATAATTGGTTCCAACTTTAAATAAAGGATTGAATTGATATCTGAATATATACAGAAAATCTTATATTGATATACAATTATTCATTCCAACCAGTAACACATCTAATGGTAATATTAGGGTTATGTTTTATCATGAAGAGTGTGTGAGTTTTGCTTCAAAATGATTATGGAAATCAAAAATAATGTGTTTGAAATGAAGTCTCATGAAAAGACCAGTCAAGAAACCTGGAGGAATACATGTGTTCTGAATCAGTAAATGATTGAAAGTGAATCAAATGCCTATAAATTTGTGAACTTATGGATGAAATATATGTCCTATGATGTTCGTAAACTGTAGAAATTCTATTGTACCAGTGTTGAATAAAATGAACTTCAAAATACACATCATGTCCCATAGGAATCTACTTGCATTGATGTTAAACAGGGTCAGTTAATGTAGAAATATTAGGATTGTATGCACCATTCACTGAAGTTAGTTTTCAGTAATAGGAAACAAATATGTATTTCAGGTGGATGAATATTTCTGAGAATAATCTTGTGAAATGTTGATTATAAATCCACATACATGAACATGAATGAATTTAGGTAGTGTATATAAAACACATATATTTATGAACATGAATGAATTTAGGTAGTGTATATAAGACACATATATTTTATATTTGGAAAAATTTGGAGAATATATATATATATATATATATATATATATATATATATATATATATATATTAAAAACACACACAGACAATAAAATGTAGCAATATATATGCTAATCGAAATTCTTCATGAAATGTACATCAGCCACAGATGCAAAAATATTTATTTTACCGAACATCGATTTATGTATAATGTTGTTCTACTAGGAGGCTCACCCATAGGTTGAATTTTCAGTTCCAACAGAGTTTAGGAGGAGTGATCTCTTCTAACAATTTGTATTTGCCAAGTCAGACACCTCAGAAGAATATACGTGTGATACCAGGTAAGATTCTATATGTGCATATAAAAATACATGTGCTTAATTGGCTACAGAGAAAGGGAGACAGGTATTCACATATTTGTTAACTTTAAAAACATGTGGAGAACTATTTCAGTTAAAAATTAGCTAGATTTATAACACCTACCCTATATCATTCAAAAGGCAAGTCCAACTATACACCATGCCTCCTCTGTACTGCTTGTATTTCCATTCTGTTTGGATTATTTTTCTCCATCATATTAGGATTAGTAGTCAGAGTCTAGTAGGTTATGGTTTAGTGTCAGGTGTCCGGGCCGGCTGGACACTTCAAAGTGGGCGTTGAACCTTGTTGGGGAGGAATGAAGGGACAAGAGTGATGAGAGAAGACAGCAAGACAACAGTTCTGATCATGCTGAAAACTTTTATAGTTCTCACAGTGTATTTATATGCTGCGGATGAGAAAGCTCTCTTATCGGCAGTTGCTGGATGTCTTCACAGGGTGAGATAACCTCAGGATATTTTAGGAAGACGGATAGCCGCAGGATGTCTCAGGGTGATAGATGGCTGCGGGATGTCTCCCAGGCAGGAAATCTCGCAGGGGTCTATTTCTTGTAAGTGTCAGGCTATTCTTTGAAGGAGAACTTCCTTCTAGCCCCTGACATCTTCCCCCTTTCTTATATAAAATATTTGACCATACCTTACAGGCCAATGTTTTAGGGGGTTATAGAGGCTCTGTTTCTCTAACAGGCCTTAGAATATCTCCTGATCTGATCGAGCATGTTTACTAGGAGATTTCGTGGTGGCCTAGGCATGTTTTTTAAGGAGACGGCTTTGAGGGGGAAGCATGCCAACTGCCATGCACCAGAGCGTGTCACTCAGAAGACTTGGGTTTTGGGAACCATGGATCCATCCTCCTGCAGTCCTTCCTGCACCCTCTGTTATTATGGCCTAACGTCCTCACTCCATGGGTGCGTCCTCCCCCAAACAGAGGGGCCCATGGAGGACAAACCCTTATGGCAAGGGCAGAAGATGGTTGGTCAGAGCTGTTACTTAGAGTTTTATATAAGAAAGCGAGATCTGTGGGTATGTAACCTTAAGAAATAAGCTTGTGAGGAGGGTAGAACATCCTTTTAAATGTTGGCAGCACGGTCTTCCATATCCAGGCGATGATAGTGGACATGTAGGGGCTTAGAGGCCAAAATATTAATCTGTTCTTTAATAAATTGTAACAGCCTGTTTATAATGCAGGGTCCTAGGGACACCATTAAAAGTAAACCCAACAAAGGGCCTAATAGGGGAAGAAGATAGGGCAGAAATCCATTAAGCCCAGTCCAGAGGGGATTTTCAAATATTTCCCTTCGTCTCTTTTCTAGATCTTCTTGAAGCTGCTTAATTTTAGTGCATACTAGCCAGAATTATTGGCATAAATGCAGCATCGTTCCCCTAAGGCCAAGCAAATACCTCCCTGGTTAGCTGTCAGCAAATTTAAGCCTCGTCTTTTTTGAAGGAACACTTCTGCCAGGGAGTCTATTTGGTCCTGCAAATCTTTAATGGTTCATGATAGAGTTTTTATCAGTTGTTACTGATAGAGTTTATAATTTGTTGAGACAGGCAATGGTAAGAGTGAATAGACGTGCCTAAGCCAGTGTACCTGTGACCACAGGAACTGTTATTCCAAGGCTGGCAGATTGTTGGCTGCATCTGAAAAAGAAGAAATTTTGTCCTCATGAGGAGTCCCTCTGTCCCTGTTTTGAGGTAAGTCATTAACCTGTTTAACCAGGAGTTCTGGTAACCATCTTGGGGCTATTTGATCTTGGTCCAAAACATAAGCTGAGCCTCCTCCCCAGATGAGGACAGGATCTGGGCCTTTTTATTTATTTGTAAGTGGATTGTGTCACATAACAGGTGGGCGAACAGAATTGGACGAGGGATGGCAGTGTCTGTCTGCTGCCGAATGGCCTTCATTGTCTAGGGTAAGAAAAATAAGGGCAAATAATGCATTGTTAAGGCGATGCCTGGGTGTGGTAAATACAAGGGAGGAAGCCTTAAGGAGGGTTAGCCAAGTTTTTAAGGTAAGGTGGGCAAGTTCCACAATGCCTTGGCCCTGAGGGTTGTATGGAATTCCAGGAGAATGACAAATTTGCAAGGTAGCACAAAATTGTTTAAACTTGGCAATGGTATATGTAGGATAAATATCTGTTTTAATATGTATTGGTTTACCCATAACAGAAAAGGCTGAAACAAGATGAGAAAGGACAACTTTGGTAGCCGCTCCAGAATGTGGTGATGCAAAAATAAAGCCGCTGAAGGTATCTACAGAAATGTGTATATATATTTGGCTATTACAAATTCAAGAAAATGAGTAACATCCATTTGCCAAAACTGATCGGGCAGTAATCCTCGGGGGTTAACTCCCAAGTGTTGAATGGGGAGGGAGACAGCACAACTAGGGCATGCTTTTACTATTTCTCATGCCTGTTGCCTGGTAATTTTACAAAGTAATCAAAGGCTCTGGAAATTTAAATGGTGTAGATTGTGTAACTCCGTGGCCTTTTGAATGGAGCCAACAAAAATTTGAAAGATGGAACGAGTTGCTGCATCAGCTTGGGCATTACCTTGAATTAGAGGGCTGGAAAGATCAGAGTGTGCCCTTATGTGTCCTAAGAAAAATGGGTGTTGTCTGACCTGAATTAGCTGCTGAAGCTGGTGAAACAGAAAGGCCGCATTGTTAGAAGCCTTAATGGGGGGTGAAATCACGAGCAGGTGCACAGAATGAGCAATGTAGCCACTGTCTTTATAAATATTAACAGGATTATAAAAAATGTTATAAAAACTTGTGTTATGTCAAACAATTCCACAAACTGTGGTGACTGATAGACAGTATCAAAGGTGGTAGGCTGGTTATTGACAACAAAGACCGCTCGGCCATTACAGGAACCGTCTGTAAAGACAGTAAGGGCTTGAGGAATGGGAGCATTTTGAGTAATTTCAGGAAAAGTAAATGGATGTAATTGGACAAAATGTAAAGGGGGGTCATTGGGGAGGTGGTGATCAATTGTTCCCAAAAGCCTGATAGGGAAATACCTCATTCATCCCTTGTCTCTAGTAAAAATTTGGTTTGGTCCTTAGTATATGGAATAAAAATATTATCAGGGTCTTTGCCAAAATGTTGTAGAGAAATCAAATGACCTTTAAAAATAATAGAAGCTACCTGAGCAAGATAAACAGTAATAACGTTCGAGGATGTGGTGGGTAAATGGACCCAAAACAAGGGGCAGTCTTTATTTTTAAAATGTGGATCTCGCTGCCAAAATATTCCTGTGGGTGTATGAGGAGTGTGTAAAATAACCAGAACCAGAGGAAGGTTATAAGAAATTTGCGTAACAAATTGTTGGGCAATGGCTTCTGTGACTTGGTTTAATGCCTGTCATGCCTTGGGAGTAAGATTTTGAGGGGAGGAGGGGTGGGAATTACCTCTCAACACATACTAAGGGTCAAAAGTACACAAGTGCATAATTTTAAATATGTTATTAGCCATTGAATATGCCTCAGTAATTTCTGAAAATCTTTAAGGGTGTGAAGATGGTCCACACGTAGTTGTATTTTAGAAATTTGGATCTGATTTCTGAAGAATTTTAAGGCCCAAACTTTTATAAGAGTCCTGTGTTTGAACCTTATTAGGAGCTATCTGTAGTCCCAAGGTAGTGAGGATTTTGTAAAAGTCCAAGTAACAATTATTAAGATCATGGGTATTAGGTGCAGCAATTAACAAATCATCCATATAATGTAAAATATAAATTTGTGGCCCTCGCTCTCTCACAGGGTCTACTTCTTGAGCAACGTATTTTTGGCAAAGAGTAGGGATGTTGGCCATACCTTGGGGAAGAACCTTCCATTGAAGTCTCTGCATAGGGCCCTGAATATTAATGCAAGAAAGACTAAAGGCAAAATAGGGTCTATCCACAGGATGCAAAGGAATGGTAAAAAAGCAATCTTTTAAGTCCATAACCATTTTACAATAGTTTTTGGAAATAGCCACTGGTGTGGGAATGTCTGGCTGTAGTGCTCCCATCGGGAGTATAACTTTATTAATGGCACACAAATCTTGTAAAAGGCGCCACTTGCCTGATTTTTTCTTGATAACAAAAATAGGAGTGTACGATGGTGAGGTTGAGGGCTCTACATGGCGGGCTGCCAGCTGTTCCTTCACTAACATGGAGGCAGCCTCCAAATTTTCTTGTGTAAGGGGCCACTGATCCACCCACACAAGAGTCTGAGTCTCCCAAATAATTTTATCTCCATGGGAACAGGAGGGTCAGGAACCGACACTAAAATTCCAAATATCCAAGTCCATATGTATTTTTTTTATGGGTTGTATAGGCTCCACCAGTCCTTGTCTCAGCCTCCCAAGGCCTGTACCAGGAACAAAATTCATACGGAGCATTTGATGAGTCACCATGGAATTGGGACTGGCAAGAATAACTTCTATTTGACTCAAAATATCTCCAACCCATAGGTAAACAGGGAGGTCAGGAACAACGAAAGAAGTGACAGTTCCCTTATTACCCTCTTTATCAGTCCAGCTAAGAGCAGTAGAGCTGACCAGAGGATTTTTTGACTTTCCTATCCTTTTAAGGTCAGTCAAGGATGGGGTGAGGGGCCAACCTGATCGCCAGTATTTTTGAGAAATAATTGTCACATCAGCTCCAGTAATTACAATTGCTTGGTATTCCTTTCCTTCAATAAGTAAGGTAAGGGTGTGTCTAATATGAGAAATGGGATGAACCCAATATACCTCAGAGGAGCCCAAGGAGGCAGTCCCCCACAGTAGGTTTGGGAGGTGGAAATGCCCCTTAATCTAAGGGAAGAAGTATTAATTGTGCAAAACTTTTTCCTCCTGGGATGGCCGCAACTCTATTAATAACTGTGGCCAGTATTTTTATTTCTCCAGTGAAATCATTATCATTAATGCCAGGGAAGACCTGAACACCTTGTAAGGTAGTAGATGCACTTCCAAGAATAAGGGCACACGTATGAGATGGAGGGGCATCCATAATTCCAGTTGGTATTATCTGGGGCCCTTGCATTGAGTCTAATATTGTATTAGTGGTGGCACAGAGGTCCAATCCTGCACTGCCTGTAGTGGGTAGTTGGAGGGAGCCAATTGTGGAGAAGGATTTTGAGGTAGGTTGGGAGTTTGGGAGGGAACAAACCTCATTGCCCCAGGGAGTTTCCTGAGAAGTAGGAAGAAATAGGCTGTCTGAGGGCATTTGTCATTGATCTACACTCACTGGCCCAGTGATGACCTTTACCATATCAAGGACAAAGTGTAGCTGGGGTCGGTTTAGCTCCAGTTTGAGGAGACACTATTCTTACTCTTTGTTTGCCTGTCGGACACCTGCATGCAAAATGGCCTGGTTGTTTACAAGTAAAGCAAGTACTTGAGCCAGTATTGTAAAAGGCCTTGGTAAATGCGGCACTAATTTGAGACCCATGGCATGGGCTGCACCCACGCCTGCACAGATTCTAATAAAGTCAGAAAGTTTCCCTTTATCCTTATGATGTCGAAAAACATCCTGACATGCTGGGTTGACATTTTCAAAGGCAAGATGTTTTACAAAGGTGCTTTCGCTTTCGCTTGGTCCAAGCAAGCATTCCACAGCTAGGTAAAGCCGGGGAACAAAGTCGCTATAAGGCTCGTCGGGCCCTTGTCGAGTTCTTGCCAGGAAAGTGATAGCCGAGGCCCTTTCAGGGAGGAGTCTCCAAGCAACTAAGCCAGCCATCTAAATCTGCGCAAAAAGTCCAGCAGGGAAACGTGCCCGTTTAGTTTTAGTGTCAAAAGTTGCATTGCCCACTAGCTTAACATAAGTCCAGGATTTAGAGGAGGCCTTTGTATTTTTTTTGAGTAGTTTCTGACAGGGATCTTTGAAATCTGCATTCCATAGCAGGAAGTCTCCGGCACTGAGGGCAGCTAGGTCTAAAAATTTCCAATCATTGGGAGTAAGAAATTGTGTGCTGCAGCTTTCTAATAAAGCGAACGTATAGGGCACAGTGGGGCCATAGTGAGCACAAGCCTTTTTAAGTTTTTCAAGAAAATGGAGGCTAAATTTTTTGTAGACACTCTGGGTTCCTTCCTGCCTAGGGGTGAACTACTCATCCTCTAAGTCCTGATCTCCTTGATCCATTTCCCCCGCTTCCTCCTCTTTTTCCTCTTCTAAGTCTTTGACCTCAGCCTGGGCAGGCTTATCTATCTGACTGGTGGTGACTGGAAGGCGAGCACAGGCCGATGGAGTGGCTTCGCCTTTGTATTAGACCACTGTGGGTCAGCTTGTGTTGACTCCATTCCTAAGGCTAATGAAGAGAGCTCAGAGTCAAGGGATCTTTATTCTTTTAAAAATTGGATCTGTTCCCGTCCATGTTGGAGAGACTCTCTCAAGGGAGCCAGGTTAGGCAAGGGAAGTGGGGAAAAAATATCTGGGGGGACATTTGGCCCCTGAAGGGCCAGAGCACAAAAGGCAGGAGGGATATAGGAGGGAGGGGAATGTGTAAGTCCTATAGTCTGTGGCAGGGTCCTGAGAGGTGGAGATTCTTCTGAATGGTAGCGAGCTGCTTCCTTCTCCAAGGTAGCCTCCTCCCCAGGGGTCAATGTTTCTCCGGGATTTAAAACTGCATAAAGGCGGTTGGAAACCATTGGAGCCTTATTCATTAGGGTGGGATTTTGAGGAAGATCAGGAAGGTCCCAGGGTCCTGGGGAGACTAAGAAGGGTCTATGTCTATACTAACTGATGGGCATGCCGAGAAGGGACGAGAGGTCTTTTGCATAGTCTCTTCCCCAATCCTGACAACTATTAAGGTACCATTGTCAAAGGGTGAACTTTTAAGAATTTCACTAATTTATTTCCAGAAAGAAAAGGTAGGAACAGGCACTTTTTCTGGGCCAAAGGATTCATAATATTCTTTTAAAATGTCTCCTACTCTAAGCCATCTTTTACCATCAATGGTACCTTCAAGGGGAAACCATGGAAAAAATTCTTTGATGTATGAAAAGAAAAATATTAAGTCATTTTTCTTAACACGTGCCCCCCATGTATTTAAGGATTCCTTGTGGCCTGACAAAAACAAATCATGTGACAAAACTGCTTGTCCCATGGTGGGTCACTCACTGTGCGTCATCCCCACTCTCCTCCTGGATCTGTCTCTCAGTGGTGTCTGCTGAGGCAATCGCGAGCTCCACTTGTCCAAATCTTCCAGGAGGACAGGGTTCCCCCTCAGTCAAAGGCTCGAGCCCAGTCGTTGGGCTCCAGTTGTCCTGGCCTGCAGGACACATCAACGTGGGTAGCAAACCTAGATGGGGAGGAATGAAGGGACAAGAGACACGAGAGATGACAGCAAGACAAAAGTTCTGATAAAGCTGCAAACTTTTATTGTTCACACAGAGGAATTTATATGCTGGAGATTTGAAAGCTCTCTTATCAGCAGTTCCTGGATGTCTTCACAAGGTGAGATAACCTCAGGATATTTCAGGAAGACAGATGGCCACAGGATGTCTCAGGAACACAGATGACTACAGGATGTCTCCCAGACAGGATGTCTCCCTGGGGACTGTTTCATAAACTCAGGCTGTAGTTTTTCATGAGGGGCACAGCCATGACTTGTAAGTGTCAGGCTATTCTTTGAAGGAGAATTCCTTCTACCCCTTACAGTCAGGGATTCAGTATTTCAAATGGAAAATTGGAGAAATAATCCAATGTGTATGCAAATATGTGCTACCCAAAAATCTTCCCACTCTCATCCAGAACAATGCCTTGACATTACCTTCACCCCAAGTAAGACACAATTAGAGGAGAAGAGTTAGAAAATCTGTGAATACACATCAAGAATGGAAAATGCTCAGGAGTTCACAACCTTGGAGGTGGTAGAGGAGTTTCCAAATGTAAGGGAGAGGGTAAAACTCCACAAACATGGAGCTCTGCTAGACTAAAGACTTTTTGAGAAACTGCCTCTGAGGTTGGGCACTTGAAATATATGTTGTTGTCAGGAGCTTTAGCTCCCTTTGTAGTGAGACCATCAAGCTGGGTCTGCATGTACGTGACCTGGAGGACATGGTTTCTTATTTTCCAAAGGACATGAGGCAGCAGTGCTGAATTCTCTCTTTGTAGGTAAACTGTTGTCACTGAGTGCTAAGTGTCTTCCAGTTTGGAAGCCATTTGCTCATCCTCCACTTTTTGTTGTGTTTCTTGCAGCTGCACTGGGAGTTTGGTATTTGCTTCATGAAATACGAAGAGTTCAACTGAGACACAGTACTGGAGGGAGTTCTGTCACATGTGATGGGTAAAGGTCTGCAGGAGAATGCACCAACCAGGCTTCTATCCCACATAGCTTTCCCCCTTCACCATAGCAATCTGATTCTAAACATTGCACTGAAACCTCTCCATATAACAACATACCTTTACATACAAGGGTCTGGGGGCTGCACCATGTCAGTCACAAACCATTTGAAAGCCAATGGCAGATCCACATCACCCAACCACAAAGGTTTTAACACACACCTTCACACCACTTCTCTAGGCCGACTACTCAGCAGGGTCCAAATTACTGCCATCTCTGTTCTACACCATTTTCATGAAACCCAGTCAAACAGGCACTGTCTGGTATACTCGTGATCATCAATAGAACATCCAAAGATTCTACAGTGCGAAGTGGTCATGGGAATTTCAAAAATTTCATGGTAATTATCAGACATTTTTCAAGGATGAAGTTGGAGGCACTGTGGGTTTCAATTCATTCAGGAACCATTAATTGGAGAGGAAGCTCATTTCATTGAAAATTCTGGAGAATTTTAACAGGCAAGGCTTCCCAAAGACAGGCAAAAAGGTCACATAAAGCCAGGCGTTTGAGGTCTACAATGTGTGGTCCATGTGTGTTTTGACTTGCAACTATGGCTGCCAATTCTTTAAGAATAAAATTATGTGATATTCTTTCTGAGATTCCCAGTGCTCTGTGGAAAGCCACCCTGGGCCTAGATCTCAGTTTCCAAGGGCAACTCTCATGTGTGGCATCCTAAAATCCCAACACAATACATGGCAATACTTCTTTGAGGTCCATTCCAAAACTCAGTCTCTAAGGGGAATCACACCAGTGTTCAAGACCAGGTGGACCCATCATCTTTTCCAACAGCCACAAAAATGACCACAATTAAAACCAAAACACTTCCACATGGCCCTCATCTTCTTTCATGTCGACACTCATCATAAACTCAGGCTGTAGTTTTTCATGAGGGGCACAGCCAAGGACAGTATCCAAAATAAGGTCCCTTGCCCACATTTGCCTAAAGTCAATGTGGCTGGGAAACCCTTCTAGTGAACCAGGAGTGATCAAAGAGGCCTGCCCTTAATACTGCTCTGATTCTCCATTTTGAGGCCTAATGAATAGGGGGTTTAGATTCTTTATGTTAATTGGAGTCATGAGAAACCTATGAACGTATGATCTAGTCTCTGCAGGGCTTTGAAGAACTCATTTGACCCAAAGGATCCCTATTCTCATAGATGGACGTCAGGAACCTTACAGAGGAAGGTGAGAGACTTCATCCACAATGACTGTTCTTTTGGCTCTTTTGGTTTTGGATGCAAACGTGGGATGCTTCTTTAGATCCATCAGGTGCTAAGAATCTAAGCCATAGCCTCACACAGGGCCAAGAGGCTGATTCAGACACATCCCTTTCCAAAGCAATTAAGCAAGGAGCCACAGATGATGCCCATTCATTTCCATTTGAAAACTCTTTTCTTCAGGCTTCCCAAAGGGGTGGCCTGAGGCAAAAAACTTCCTGACATTCAGAGCAACAGAACAATAGGTAATTAAAAGTACCAAAGCAGGGTTTCTTCACTGAGACTTGTCAGAAGCCAGTGGTGAGCCACTATCTGTTTTCTCATACAAGCCCCCTCTTCAGAGCTTTCCTGGCATATGGCCATTCTCACATCTGTAGGTACCAAGATAGGCTGACTCTGTCCTTGGTAATTCAAAACTAGTGACACCACTGGGAGTGGGACTGGGACTGGCTCTGTGTGCCTGGCTTCCTGGATGCCAATTTCCACCACCAAGGAAGTGAGGTGAGGTCACTTCCTTCAGGATCTGAATGAGGTCACTGCCTTGGCAACCACTTTGTCCTAACAGTTGCTTCCAAGGGTCCCATGAGATGGAGGCTTCCCCTACTTAATGTGACAATTTCACAAGTTTAAATGGTAATCAACCATTGGCACCCGGGAACAGCTCTCCATACATGTCTGATTTGGTCCATCTTCTCTACATTAAGAAGAGAGAAGCTGATTAAGACACAACCCTACATCCTGACCAGGTTGTTTGCCATGGAAGATGACTTGTGGTCTCTCAGGTCCTTCATAGCTGCCTACATATTCTCCAGGGATACTTTCAGCATGGACCTTTGAAGTTCTCAGCAGGTAGAGGATCCCTACATTTCAGTATTATAAGACCACCTATGTCCCTGCTCTTCTGTAAAGTAAGATTGAGGGAACACTGTATGTTTAGGGTTAATAATAGGTTAAATTTGGATTAGGAATCATTTTCTGGATGAATAATGGTATTGACAACCTGCGAAATTTATAAGAATATAGAGGTGAACTGTGTGTATGAAAATAGAAATCCAAGTAAGATTGGAAGCCCAGAAGTGCATTGGGCCCTTGATTGTGATACTGAGCATTGAATTACATTCTGCACAGATGTCTCAGATAAATTGATATACAATGGCATAGGACATTGTACCTTGGATGATTGAATGTAGAAGCGAACATCCAGTCAAAAAGGGATAGTCAGTAGGAATAGGAAGATAGTAGGTAGGTATAGGAAGAAGGGTGAGTGTATGATTTGGAACAAAATTTCTTTAGCAACAGGGTTTCGGATAGAAAATGAATTTAAATGTCAGCACATGTGAAGAGTCTGTCACAATGATGAAGTGGGAAAAATATGTAGGTAAGCAGATATCAATAGAGACATTATGAAATCAGGGTTGAGTTTGAATATGCAATCTTAGGAAGAAACAAATATGTAGTCATCAATAGGATTGACATTTGAGAGCATAAGTAATCTTGGACATGGATGATTTTAGTAATCCATGTTAATTTTCCATTTTGGCTTTGGTACAATCATAAATATGAACTTTGAATTTAGTGTCCAGAATATTTCTGTGAATAAATGTATATGTAGATCAGGTGACATGAGTATTTCTTCCACCATTTCTGGGAGCAATATTGACTGACTACTTCTGATTGATAGGTACAGATTCTTTATGTGAATTGGAATCATGAGAAACCCAAGCACCTCTTCAGGGATTGAAGAACTCATATGACCCAAAGGATCCCTATTCTCAATTGATGGAGGTCAGGAATCTAACAGAGGAAGGGAAGATACTTCATCCAAAATGACTGAACTTTTTGCCATTTTGGTTTTGGATGCACACATGGGATCTTTCTTTTGATCCATCAGGTGCTGAGAATCTAAGTCACAGCCTCACACAGGGCCAAGAGGCTGATTCAGACACATCCCTTTCCAAAGAAATTTAGCAAAGAGCCATAGGTGATGCCCATTCATTTCCATTTGAAAACTGTTTTCTTCAGCCTTTACAAAGGGTTAGCCTGAGGTAAAGAACTTCCTGACATTCAGGGCAACAGAAAAATAGGTAAGCAAAAGGCCCAAAGCAGGGTTTCTGCACTGAGACTTTCCTGGTCACACTGTCCCTGCTCTTCTGTAAAGTTAGATTGAGGGAACAGTGTATGGTTAGGGTTAATAACACGTTCGATTTGGGTTAGGAATCATTCTGCAGGATGAATATTCGTACTGGGAATCTGCAATAATTACAAGAATATATAGGTAAAATAAAAGTATGAAAACAGAAATCTAGGCAAGATTTGAAGCTCAGATGGGCATTGGGCCCTTGAGTGGGTTACTTAGCTTTGAATTATGTTCTGCACAGATGTCTCAGATAAATCGATATACAATGACATAGGACCTTGTACCTTGGATGATTGAAAGTTGAAGAGAACATCCAGTCACAAAGGGAAAGTCCGTAGGTTTAGGACGATAGTCTCTAGGTTTAGAAACAACAATGAGTATAGGATTTGGACCAAACGTTCTTTAGCAATTGGTTTTCAATAAGAGAGTGAATGTAAATATCAGCACATGTGAAGAGTCAGACACAATGATGAAATGGGGAAAATATCTAGGAAAGCAGATATCAATAGAGAGATTAACAAATCAGGCAATGTATAAAGTGAGGGATAGGATTAGACATTTTCAACAGGGTTGAGTTTGAATATATAATCTTAGAAAAAAACAAATACATAGGATTTATCAATAGGATTTACATTTTAGAGCATTAAGCAACCGGGACATGGATATTTTTAGTAATCCATGCTCACTTTCCTTTTAGGCTTTGCTACAATCATAAGAGTGACTTTTGCTTTCTGTGTCCAGAATATTACTGTGTTAAAATTTATATGTAGATCAGGTGACATGAGCATTTCTTCCACCATTACTGGGAGCAATATTTTGAAGACGTATAAATATTGGGGGAACAAAGTGGAGTACCCTGTGTCAATGGATACAGAAATAATGTATGAATAGACGATACGGTGAATAAATAATATAACTGGTTCCAACTTTAAATAGTGGATTGATTTGATATCTGAAAATATACTGGAAATCTTAAACTGATATTCATACATTCACTACAACCAGGTATACATCTAATGGTAATATTAGGGTTATGGTTTATCATGAAGAGTGTGTGAGTTTTGCTTCAAATATGATTATGAAAATCAAAAATAATGTGTTTGGAAAGAAGTCTCATGACAAGACCAGTCAAGAACACTGGAGGAATATATGTGTTCTGAAGCAGGAGGTGATTGAAATTGAAACAAATGCCTATAAATTTGTGAACTTGTGGATGAAAGATATATCATATGATGTGCATAAACTGAAGAAATAGTTTAAAAAATGAACTGAAAAATGAACCGGAAAATACACATCATGTCCCATAGGAAAATGCTTGCATTGATGTTGAACTTGGTTTTACTGTAGAAATATTAGGATTTGTGTGCACCATTCACTGAAGTTAGTCTTCAGTACTAGGAAACAAATCTGTATTTAAGGTGGATGAATATTTCTGAGAATAATCTTGTGAAAAGTTGATCATAAATCCACATACATAAATATGAATGATTTTAAGGAGTGTATAATAAGATTCATATATTTCATATTTTGAAAAATTTGGAGAGTATATATATATCTATATCTATATATATATATATATATATATATATATATATATATATATATATATAAATCAATACACACACACACACACACACACACACAGAGACAGACATTTAAACTAGCAATATATTTGCCAATTGAAATTCATCATGAAATATGTAACATCCACAGGTGCAAAAATATTGATTTCACTGAAAATGGATCTATATATAATGTTGTTCTAATAACAAGCTCACCCATAGGTTGAATTCTCAATTCCAACAGTGTTTAAGAGGAGTGATCTCTTCTCATAACTTGTATATGCCTAGTCAGCAACCTCACAAAAATGTACGTTTGATAACAGGTAGGATTCTATATGTGCATATAAAAATACATGTGCTGAATAGTCTACAGAGAAAGGAGACACCAATTTGTTGAGAGCCACAGCTTAAGGGGCCCCATCAAACTTCCAGTTACCAGCAACATTCCCCTGCGAGATGATTATTGGCTCACAGCGGCCCCAGCAACATCTAGCTGATTGGCTCCTCTGTGGTGATGCACAATGGAGATGCTCATTGAGCTTTTTCCCCGCTCTTTCCGACTGCCAGCTGATGATTGGCTCACAGCAGCCCCAGCAACATCAAGCTGATTGGCTCCTCTGCGATGATGCACATTGGGCAGTTACCCTGCCCTTTCAGACCACAGAGCTGCTCATTGTGGGACTTTTTTGGCTCCACCCACCTGACCCAGCCATATGGCCTCAAGAGCAGGAGGATTGTGGGAGGTGGAGAGGCTTGTGGGTGTGACAGAAACTTTGCAAGGAAGCCAGTGGTGGCAGTTGGGCTCTGAGGGTTTTTCCTAAGGAGCTGTTTTGCTTGGCGTGTGTGGTTCTAAAAATAAACTTTGTTTCTTTTGAAAAGTCGCTCTTGAATCGTGCCCAGCCAGAATGCAGCATTTGGTGGCTCGCACGGGGAGCCACTGAGGGTAAGTGATAAGGTAAACTGCTAGCCCCTGAGGGAAGGGCGAGAGGATCGGTAGCCATTTTAAGATTCCTCTTTTGTTTTGCTTCACTTTTGTTGGCTGTCCATGGAGATGAGTGAGATGGATGAAAAACCGCTCACATCTGAGAAAAAAATTATTTACTTCTGAGGAACAGATAGGAAGAAAGGACGGATGCACATGTCAGTAGGATATAAAGGCTATAATGACTTTTTGTTGTTCCCTTTTTATTTTATTCTGTCTCGGTTTTGTTTGGCATCGTCTTGTTGGGTTGTATTATAGTAGAAATACAGGATCAGAAATTAGTAAAAAAACAAACTGAAAGAGTGTTAAGTAAATTGTTAGAGGAAGGAGGCACCTCAGTAAAGTCAAGAACAGTCAGGGCATACGTTGATACAATACAAAAATGTAGCCCATGGATTTTTAAGGAGTTGTTAAATATACCATAATGGAACCATCATGGTGAAAATTTAAAAGGGGGGAAAAGAACAGCCCAGGGACTCTGACAGTTGGCACATTGCCATTGAGGACGTTTATATCTGGTTTGCTTAGTCCAAAGACTTCAGATCAGACAAAGATAGAGGAACAAAGCTTAGGTCAGAAAAAGCCATCAGGGGCAAAGTTACAAAAGGAGACTGCTACTAACAACTTTCAATAACTAGAGGGCGTAAGTGTCCAACCAACAGCGCCTCCTCTACAGGAGACTGTTACTAACACCTTTCTATCACCAGAGTATGTAAATGTCCAAATAACAAGGCCACCTCCATATGCTGGGAGGCCCCCAAACCCCGCAGTTGATAGTTCGGTTCCTGAGACAGGATCTCAAGTATTAACATGCCCTGTATTTGAGGTAGGAGGGCAGCGAATTCACCATGCTTTAAATTTCAAAACAGTGAAGCAGCTAAAAGGGGCTGTAACAACCTATGGTCCTCAAGTACCCTTCATTGTAAGCTTGGTCGAATCCATTAACAACTTGAATATGATGCCAGTAGATTGGGCTAATATGTGTAAAGCTGTGCTAAATGGAGGTCAATACCTTTTATGGAAGGTTGCCAATGAGGAATTTTGCAAGGAGACGGCTAGGTGAAATGCAGAAGCTGGTTATCCTCAGAGAAATCTAGATATGTTGTTAGGAAAGGGACCTCATGAGGACCAGCAGCAACAAATTGCATATGATCCTGGCGTATACGCACAAATTGCTGCAGAGGCGGTTAGGGCATGGAAGACTTTACAAGGACATGGAGGTTTACAAGGTCAATTATCTAAGGTAATACAAGGAGCTAATGAATCTTACACTGAATTTGTAGATAGGCTTATTCAAACAGCTACCAGAGTTTTGGGGAATACAGAACAAGCAATGCCATTAATAAAAAACTGGCTTATGACCAAGCGAATCGTAGGTGCAGAGATATCACTAGACCATGGAAACATGAAGATTTAAACACATATATTAAATTATGTAAAGACATTAATGAATAAGAGGAAGTCATGGCAGCTGCAGTAAAACAGGCTTTAGATGCCAGAGACATCAATGAACAAGGGCAATTTGTGGCAGCTGCATTAAACAGGCTTTAGATGCAAGGCCAGGAACATGCTACAATTGTGAACAAAAAGGACATTTTAAAAGGAATTGCTCCATAGGAAGAGGGTTTAACAAAAATAGGTACCAAAGGAGTAGAATACTGGGTATTTGCCCACGATGCCGTAGAGGGAGACATTGGGCTAATGAATGCCGTTCTCAAACCACCATAGAGGGTACTTCATTATCAAAAACGAACAAGGACTATCTGTTTATCCACGATATCATGGAGAAAGGCACCGGGCTCCATTGCCAAAAAATGGACAGGGGAGCCCAATGCTCTGGGGCCCAAAACCACAAATATACGGAGCACTGGAGGAACCCAGCAACCCCATCAGTGTAGTGCCCAGGACACATTGTGCATCAGACGCCTCATCAGACAAATCAGAGGGAGCGCAGGGTTAGACATCTGCACCTCCGTCAGATCAGTACTAACTGTAGAGATGGGGGTTCAAATCATTCACACATGGTGAAAGGACCTCTTCTCAAAGGAACAGTAGGCTTATTATTGGGACGCAGCTCTTCTAATCTAAAAGGACTTATGATAAGTCCTTGGGTAATTGATCCCGATTATGAAGGTGAAATAAAATTTATAGCCAGTTCTCCAAAGGACATATCAGTAATTTCACCAGGAGATAGAATAGCACAGTTACTAATAATACTCAGTCTGCATGATAAATTTTCCAGTCGTGCTGTAGAAAGAGGTTCCAAGGGATTAGGCTCCACAGGTGTAGATTTGGTTATGCTTTCTTTAAATTTAGATTCTCGCCCCAGGCTAAAACTAAATATTCAAGGACATGAATTTAATGGGCTACTTGATACAGGTGCAGATGTTAGCATTGTCTCTCATCAAGAATGGCCAAAACATTGGCCATTACAACAGTACACTCAAACACTTTGAGACCTAGGAGTGGCAACTAATCCCCATAGAAGTGCAATGGTATTGGATTGGAAGGATCCTGAAGAATGTGAAGGAACTATACAGCCATATGTATTGGATAATCTTCCTGTAAATTTATGGGGATGAGATGTCCTAGATCAATTAGGTTTGACATTAACAAATAACATCAATCAAAATGTACCCACTATTATGGCTAGAGAAGGTTTTAGGAAAGGAAAAAGATTAGAAAAACAAGAACAAGGTATAGAAGCGCCAATACAAATAGACCAAGCAACAGACAGACATGGGTTGGATTTTCAGAAAGGGCCACTGAGACAATAAAAATTACTTGGATATCAGAAAGACCAGTATGGCTTCTTCAGTGGACCCTGACTAAAGAAAAGATACAAGCAGCCCAGTTCCTGGTCAAACAACAATTAGCAGAAGAACATATACAACCTTCTGTATCTCCCCATTATACTTTCATTTCTGTCATCAAAAAGAAATCTGGTAAATGGAGATTATTGCAAGATTTAAGAGCCATTAATAATGAGATGGTTATTTTGGGACCTGCTCAATCAAGGATTCCTCAATTGTCTGCTTTGCCAAAAACTTGGTATGTTTTAGTTATACATATTAAAGATTGTTTTTTTTTTTTCATTTCCAATTCTTCTTGAGGATAGTCCAAGTTTTGCATTTACTATCCCTGCACTGAATCATGAAGGTCCTGATCAGAGGTATGAGTGGAAAGTACTCCCTCAAGGGATGGCTAACAGCCCAACTATTTGTCATATTTATGTTAACAAAGTAATCCAGCCACTTGGAAATCAAAATCCTGAACTACAAATATTTCACAAAATGGATGATGTGTTATTAGCACACAAGTTAAAAACCCATTGCTAGAATGTTATGCCACACTTACAAACTTATTAAAAAATTATAATCTAGGGATATCAATTGATAAAGTACAATTAAATTTTCCAATTAATTATTTAGGAGTTCTATTATCCTCAACCATGGTCAGTCCACCAAAAATTCAAATACAAGTAGATCAACTCAAATCAATTAATGACTTTCAGAAGTTATTAGGAGACATTAATTGGATAAGGCCTTATCTAGGTATACCAACAGGAGAGTTGGGACCTATATTTGATATCCTAAAAGGTCCATCTGATCCAAATTCACCCAGAATGTTAACGCCTGAAGCAATAAAGGCATTAAAAATCATTGAAACATATATGGGAAATATGCATTTGGATAGATTTGATAAAATAATGCCTTTATTATTTATTGTGCTACCAACAAAAAATATTCCTACAGGAGTATTTTGGCAAGAAGGTCCATTATTATGGATACATTTATCTTATTCTTCTAACACTATTATTACTAGGTATCCTGAGGCTGAGGGACAATTAATACTCATAGGAATAAGAGCAGCAAAGGGAGTGTTTGGAATTTCTCCCAATAAAATTATTACTCCATACACTATGAATCAAATTGATGAATTAGCTAATGAGTTAAATACTTGGGCAATAATCATGTGTAAATCTAATGTTTTATTTGATAACCACTTACCATCTAATCTTTTATTGTCTTTTGGGTCATTGCATCCTGTAATTTTTCCAAAAATTACAAGAAATCTCCTATCATGAATGCTCCAAATATATTCACTGATGGGTCAAATAATGGTACAGCAGCAATAGTTACACCTGATCAAATTTTTACATTTTTAGCACCCCAACAATCAGCTCAAAAGGTAGAGCTTAATGCAGTATTATAAGCTTTTGTGATGTTTAAAGATTCTGTGTTTAATTTATTTTGCAATAGTCAGTATATAGTTAATGCTATAGTATCTCTTGAAGATGCTGGTAGGATTTCCCCTTCCTCTACTGTTTTCTCTTTCCTTTCCAGTATACAAAGTCTAATCTGGGACAGAAAATATCCATTCTTAATAGGACATATCTGGGCACATACAGGATTGCCTGGAGCCCTTAGTTTGGGCAATGATTTAGCAGGTAAAACTACACATGACATACATACATATTTTCTGTACACTAGAAGAAGCTATAAATTTTCATAAAAAGTTCATTATCAATGCTAATACTTTACAAAAGCATTTTAAAATAACGAAGGAACAAGCTAGACAAATAATAAGTACTAGGAAACAAACATGTATTTCAGTTAAATGAATATGTCTGAGAATAACCTTGTGAAAATTTGATTATAAATCCAAGTACATGAACACGAATGAATTAAGAGAGTGTATATAAGACACATATTTCATATTTTGAAAAATCTACAGAGTGTATGTATATATACAAAAAAAAACACAAATAGACATTAAAAAGTAGCAATATATATGCCAAACAAAATTCATCATTAAATATATATCATCCACAGATGCAAAAATATTTATTTTACTGAACATGAGCTTATGTATAATGTTGTTCTACTAGGAAGCTTGTAGGTTGAATTTTCAGTTCCAACAGCGTTTAAGAGGAGTGAACTCTTCTCACAATTTGTATCTGCCAAGTCAGCCACCTCCCAAAAATGTACATGTGATACCTGGTAGGATTCTATATATGTATATAAATATACATGGGTGAAATGGCTACAGAGAATTGGAAACAAGAATTCACATATCTGTTAACTTTAAAAACACATGGAGAACTATTTCAATTAAAAATTGACTAGATTTATAACTCCTACCTTATATAATGCAAAAGGCAAGTCCAAATATACAACATGCCTCCTCTGAACTGCTTGTATTTATATTTGTTTGTGTTATTTTTCTCCTTTTTATTAGGTTGAGTAGTCTGAGCCTAATAGGTTCGGGTTAGTGTCAGGGATTCACTATTTCAATAGGAAAATTGAAAAATGAATCCAATGTGTATGCAAATATGTGCTGCATAAATATCCTTCCACTCTCATCCAGAGCAATGCCTTGTCAATACCTTTGCCCCAAATAAGACACAATTGGAGGAGAAGAGTTAGAAAATCAGTGAATACATATCTGGAATGGAAATGCTCAGGAGTTCACAATCTTGGAGGTGGTAGAGGAGTTTCCAAAAGTAAGGGACTGGGTTAACACTCCACAAACATGGAGCTCTTCTGGCCTAAATTGAGAAACGTTCTGTGAGGTTGGGCACTTGAAAAATATGTTGTTGTCAGGAGATTTGACTTCTTTGCGTGAGACCATCAAAGCTGGGTCTGCATTTATGTGACCTGGAGGACATGGCTTCTTATATTCCAATAAAGATGAGCAGCAGTGCTGCATTATCTCTTTGTAGGTAAACTGTGACCACTGGGGACTAAGTTTCTCCCCATGTGGACTGTGAAGCCATTTGGTCCTGGTCCACTTTTTGTCGTGTTTTTGCTACTGCACTCGGAGTTTGGTATTTGCTTCATGACATACAAGGAGCTAAACTGTGACACAATGATGGAGGGAGTTCTGTCACGTGTGGTGTGCCAGGGTATGCAGGAGAATGCACCAACCAGGCTTCTATCCCTCATAGCTTGCCCCATTGCCCCCTTGTCCATATCAACCTAATTCTGAACATTGCCCTGAAACCTCTCCATATAACAAGATGCCTTTACATATAAGGGTCTGCTGGCTGCACCATGTAAGTAACATGCCATTTGGAATACAATGGTAGATCCTCATGACCCTACCACTGGTGATTTATCACACACCTGCCCAAAACTGCTCTAGGCCCACTACTCAGCAGGCTCTAACTTACTGGCATCTCTGTACTACACCATTTTCATGAAACCCAGTCAATCAAGGCACTGTCTGGTATACTCTTGATCAGCAATAGGACATCCAAAGGTTCTCCAGTGCCACCTGGTCATGGGAATTTCAAAATTTTCATGGTATTTATCTAGCCATTTTTCAAGGATGAAGTTGGAGGCACTGTGGCTTTCAATTCATTCAGTAACCATTAAATGTTGAGGAAGCTCAATTCAATAAAAGCTCTGGAGAACTCTCACAGGCAAGGCTTCTGAAAGAGTGCCAAAATGGTCACATGATGCCAGGCCCATTAAAGTCTACAATGTGAGGCCTATGTATTTTTCAACTCTCAAATATGGCTGCCATGTCTTTGAGAATAAAATCAGGTGATATCCTGGCAGAGATTCCCAGTGCTCTGTGGAAAGCCACCCTGGCCCTAGATCTCAGTTTACAAGGGCGACTCACATGCGTGGCCTCCTAAAATCCAAACAAAATTCATGGCAATACTTCTCTGAGTTCAGTTTCACAACTCAGTCTCTAAGGGGAATCACACCAAAGTTCAAGCCCAAGTGGACCCAGTCATTTCTTCCAACCGCCAAACAAATGGCCAAAATTAAAACCAAAACATTCCCACATGGCCCTCATCTTCTTCCATATAGTCACTCATCGTAACCTCTGGCTGGAGTTTTCCATCAGGGGCACAGCCCAAGACTGTGTCCAAAAAAAGCTCTCTTGCCCCTCATTTGCCTAAAGTCAGGGTGGCCTTGACAGCCCTCCTGTGAACCAGAAGTGATCAAATAAGCCTGCCGTTAATACTGCTCTGTTTCTACAATTTGAGGCCTACTGACTTTCAGGTATAGATTCTATATGTGATTTGGAGTCATGCGAAAACCCAAGCACCTCATCAGGGCTTTGAAGAACTCATTTGACCCAAAGAATCCCTATTCACACTTGATGGAGGTCAGGAACCTAACAGAGGAAGACGAGAGACTTCATCCACAATGACTTATTTTTTGCCATTATAGTTTTGGACGCACACATGGGATCATTCTTTATATCCATCATGTGCTGAGAATCTAAATCACAGCCACAAAGAAGGCCAAGAGGCTAATTCAGCCACATCCATTTCCAAAGCAATTAAGCAAAGAGCCACAGGTGATGCCCACTCATTTCCATTTCAAAACTATATTCTTCAGGCTTCACAACGGGGTGCCCTGAAGCAAAGACCTTCCAGATATTCAGTGTAACAAAACAGTACTTAAGCAAAAGGTCCAAAGCAGGGTCTCTCCACTGAGAGTTTCTTGGTCACACTGATATCTGAGTTTTCTGAGATGCTCGCCATTCTTTTCAGCTATCCAGTACATGACCATGTCACAGAGCTTGGAGGTGGTACATATCGTGGACACAAAACCATGAGCCTATTCTGGAGACTGGCCAGAATACAGGAAGAAAACATTAACTTGGGAAGATAGCAGGTGTTTCCCTTCGATAAGACAAGCTGCAGTTCATTCATATATTGGGCAGGATGAATTTTGGGAATATTTATACTTTAAAGGACACATTCATTAATGCATTTTCTTTTCTAATGTTTACAACAACGGACACAGTGGAATACACAGACATGGAAATACTTGCCTTGTCAAACTACTTACTAGAACAGTCCACTGAAAACTACAAACAAAAAAAAACAAAAAAAAAAAAACGCCTTTCCTACCTATTCTCAGAACATGAGACAGAACCACAAACCCATACCCACTCCCACAAAGGCAGCTCCTTCCCCCAAGTATGTCTGTGATTAGAAGGAGTGTCCTATGACTGGTGAGCCATACTATGTTCTCCCAAAATGGCCTGTCCTCTTTCAGATCTGGTTTCCATGGCCAACTCTGTGAAGTTGTCAGGAAAAAGTGGTGAGCCACTACCTGCTTTCTCAGGAAAGGTCCCTCTTCAGAGCTCTTCTGGCATTTGGCCATCCTCACATCAGTAGGTACCAAGAAAGATTGATTTTGTCCTTGGAAAATCCAAACAAGTGAGTCCACTGGGACTGCCTCTGGGTGCCTGGCTTCTTGGATACCAAGTTCAGAGAGTTCCATCACCAAATAATGAGGTATGTCACTTTCTTTGGAACTGAATGAGGTCACTGCCTTGGCAACCACTTTTCCCTAACAGTTGCTTCCAAGGGTCCCATGAGATGGAGCTGTCCCCTACTTCCTGTGACACTTTCACAAGTTAGAATGAAATATCAACGATAGGCACCCAGGAACAGCTCTACACACAGGTCTGGTTTTGTCAGTCTTCTCTACAATAAGAAGAGAGAGGCTGATTAAGACACATCCCTTCATCCTGACCAGGTGTTTTGCCATGGAAGATGAGTTTTGCTCACTCAGGTCCTTTATACCTGCCTACAACTTGTCCAGGTATCATTTCTGCATGGACCTTTGAGGTTCTCAGCAGGTGGACTGTCCCCTTCTTTCCTGTATTGTAAGAACAACTCTGTCCCTGCTCTTCTGTAAAATGAGATTGAGGGAACAGTGTATGTTTTGGGTTAATAACAGGTTCGATTTGTGTTAGGAATCATTCTGTGTGATGAATAATAGTGTTGGGGACCTTCGATATTTACAAGAATATGGAGGTTAAATATAAGTATGAGAACAGAAATCTAGGTATGATTTGAAGCCCAGAAGGGCATTGAGCCCTTGATTGGGATAATTAGCTTTGAATTATGTTCTGCAAAGATGTCTCAGTTAATTCAATACACAATGGCATAGGACTTTGTACCTTGGATGATTGAATGTAGAAGAGAACATCCAGTCAAAAAGGGATAGTCAGTAAGATTATGAAGCTAGTCGGTAGGTTTAGGAAGAAGAGTGAGTATTTGATTTGGACAAAAGTTCTTTAACAATAGGGTTTCGGTTAGAGAGTGAATGTAAATGTCAGCACATATGAAGAGTCAGTCACTATGATGAGCTGGGAAAAAAATGTAGAAAAGCAGATATCAATAGAGACATTATGAAATCAGGCAAAGTATAAAGTGAGTGATAGGATTAGACATTTTCAACAGGGTTGAGTTTGAATACATAATCTTTGGAAGAAAAAAATATGTAGTCACCAATAGGATTGACAGTTAAGAGCATTAGGCAACCTGGACATAGATGTTTTTAGTAATCCATGTTCATTTTTCATTTAGTCCTTCGTGCAATCATAACCGTGACCATTACATTATTTGTCCAGAATATTACTGTGAAAAAATGTATATGTAGATCAGGTGACATGAGTATTTCGTCCACCATTTCTGGAAACAATATATTGAAGACGTAAAATTAGTATTGGGGGTACAAAGAGGTGCACCCTGTGTCTATGAATATAGAGATAAAGCATGAATAGACAATACTGTGAATAAATAATATAACTTGTTCCAACATTAAATAATGGATTGAACTGATATCTGGAAAATTACAGGAAATCTTATATTGATATACAATCATTCATTCCCACGAATTATACATCTAATGGTAATATTAGTGTTTTGGTTTATCATGAACAGTGTATGAGTTTTGCTTCAAAAGTGATTATGGAAATCGAAAATAATATGTTTGGAAAGAAGTCTCATGAAAAGACCAGTCAGGAAACCTGGAGGAATGCATATATTGTAAAGCAGGAAGCGATTGAAATTCAATCAAATGCCTATAAATTTGCTAATTTGTGGATGAAATATATATCCTATGATGTGCATTAACTCATGAAATAGTAATGTACCATTGTTGAATAAAAATGAACGTCAAAATACACATCATGTCCCATAGGAATCTACTGGCATTGATTTTAAACTGTAGAAATATTAGGATTCTCGTGCATTATTCACCGAATTTAGTTATCTCTTTTTTTTAAATTTTATATATGGTTGTCAAAACATTACATAGTTCTTGATAAATAATATTTCACACTTTGATTTATGTGGGTTATGAACTCCCATTTTTGCCCCGTATACAGATTGCAGAATCACATCAGTTACACATCCATTGATTCATATATTGCCATACTAGTGTCTGTTGTATTCTGCTGCCTTTCCTATCCTCTACTATCCCCCCTCCCCTCCAGTCTCCTCCCCTCTTCTCTCTCTACCCCCTATACAGTAATAAATTTCTCCCCCTTGTATTATTTTTCCCTTTCCCCTCACTTCCTCTTGTATGTAATTTTGTATAACCCTGAGGTTCTCCTTCCATTTTCATGCAGTTTCCCTTCTCTCTCCCTTTCCCTTCCACCTCTCATCCCTGTTTAATGTTAATCTTCTTCTCATGCTCCTCGTCCCTACTCTGTTCTTAGTTACTCTCCTTATATCAAAGAAGACATTTGGCATTTGTTTTTTAGGGATTGGCTAGCTTCACTTAGCATAATCTGTTCTAATGCCATCCATTTCCCTGCAAATTCTATGATTCTGTCATTTTTTAATGCCGAGTAATACTCCATTGTGTATAAATGCCACATTTTTTTCATTCATTCTTCTATTGAAGGGCATCTAGGTTGGTTCCACAGTCTTGCTATTGTGAATTGTGCTGCTATGAACATCGATGTAGCAGTGTCCCTGTAGCATGCTCTTTTTAGGTCTTTAGGTTTTAGACCGAGAAGGGGAATAACTGGGTCAAATGGTGGTTCCATTCCCAGCTTTCCAAGAAATCTCCATACTGCTTTCCCATTTGCCTGCACCAATTTGCAGTCCCACCAGAAATATACAAGTGTACCTGTTTCCCCAGATCCTTGCCAGCACTTGTTATTGTTTGACTTCATAATGGCTGCCAATCTTACTGGAGTGAGATGGAATCTTAGGGTGGTTTTGATTCACATTTCTCTGACTGCTGGAGATGGTGACCATTTTTTCATGTACTTGTCGATTGATTGTATGTCCTCCTCTGAGAAGTGTCTGTTCAGGTTCTTGGCCCGTTTGTTGTTTGGGTTATTTGTTATCTTATTGACTAATTTTTTGAGTTCTTTGTATACTCTGGATATTAGTGCTCTCTCTGAAGTGTTAGGAGGAAAGATTTGTTCCCAGGATGTGGGCTCCCTATTTTCCTCTCTTACTGTTTCTTTTGCTGAGAAAAAACCTTTTTAGTTTGAGTAAGTCCCATGTGTTGATTCTAGTTATTAACGCTTGTGCTATGGGTGTTCTATTGATGAATTTGGAGGCGACCCCATAGTATGTAGATCGTAGCCAACTTTGTCTTCTATCAGACACCATGTCTCTGATTTGATATCAAGCTCCTTGATCCATTTTGAGTTAAATTTTGTGCATGGCGAGAGAAAGGGATTCAGTTTCTTTTTGTTACATATGGATTTCCAGGTTTCCCAGCACCATTTGTTGAAGATGCTATCCTTCCTCCATTGCATGCTTTTAGCCCCTTTATCAAATGTAAGATAGTTGTATTTTTTGGATTGGTTTCTGTGTCCTTTATTCTGTACCATTGGTCCACCCACCTGTTTTGGTACCAGTACCATGCTATTTTTGTTACTATTGTTCTGCAGTATAGTTTGAAGTCTGGTATCGCTATACTGACTGATTCACACTTCCTGCTTAGTGTTGTTTTTGCTATTCTGGGTCTTTTATTTTTCCATATGAATTTCATGATTGCTTTCTCTATTTCTACAAGAAATGCCGTTGGGTTTTGATTGGCATTGCATTAAACCTATAGAGAACTTTTAGTAATATCGCCATTTTGATGATGTTAGTTCTGTCTATCTATGAACAGGGTACATTTTTACATCTTCTAATATCTTCCTCTATTTTTCTCTTTAGGTTTCTGTAGTTTTCCTTGTATAAAACTTGCACCTCTTTTGTTAGGTTGATTCCCAATTATTTTTTTTTTTAGTATATTGTGAATGGAGTGGTTGTCCTCATTTCCGTTTCAGAGGATTTGTCACTGATATTCAGGAATGTCTTTGATTTATGAGTGTTGATTTTATACCCTGCCACTTTGCTGAATTCATTTATTTGCTCTATTAGTTTCTTTGTAGACCCTTTTGGGTCTGCTAGGAATAGAATCATGTCATCTGCAATACTGATAATTTAAGTTCTTCTTTTCCTATTTATATGCCTTTAATTTCTTTCATCTCTCTAATTGCTCTGGCCAGTGTTTCGAGAACTATGTTGAACAGAAGTGGTGAAAGAGGGCATACCTGTCTTGTTCCAGATTTTAGGGGGAATGCCTTCAATTTTTCTCCATTCAGAAGTATGCTAGCCTGAGACTTAGCATAGATTGCTTTTACAATATTGAGGTATGTTCCTGTTATCCCTAGTTTTTCTAGAATTTTGAACATAAAGGGATGCTGTACTTTGTCGAATGCTTTTTCTGCATCTATCAAGATGATCATATGGTTCTTATTTTTAAGTCTATTGATGTGATGAATAACATTTATTGATTTCTGTATATTGAACCAGCCTTGCATCCCACGGATGAATCCTACTTGATCATGGTGCACAATTTTTTTGATATGCTTTTGTATCTGATTTGCCAGAATTTAATTGAGGATTTTTGCCTCTAGGCTCATTAGAGATATTGGTCTGTAGTTTTCATTCTTTGAAGTGTCTTTGTCTGGTGTAGGAATCAGAGTGATGTTGACCTCATAGAATGAATTTGGAAGTTCTCCCTCTTTTTCAATTTCCTGAAATAGCTTGAAAAGTATTGGTATTAGTTCCCCTTTAAAGGTTTTGTAAAACTCTGCTGTATACCCATCAGGTCCTGGGCTTTTCTTACTTGGTAGTGTTTTGATGGTTTTTTCTATTTCCTCAATTGATATTGGTCTGTTTAGGTTGTCTATATCCTCCTGACTCAATCTGGGCAGATCATATGACTTAAGAAATTTATCGATGCCTTCACTGTCTTCTATTTTATTAGAGTACAAAGATTCAAAATAATTTCGGATTATCTTCTGTATATCTGAAATATCTGTTATGATATTGTCTTTTTCATCCTGTATGCTAGTAATTTGAGTTCTCTCTCTTTTTGTCTTCGTTAGCATGGCTAAGGGTCTGTAGATTTTTTTTTATTTTTTCAAAGAACCAAATGGGTTGATGTGTCTGCTGTGCTTGCAGGCCGCTAGTCCTGTTCCGCCGGTCAGTTGCAGGTCTGCCTACCTTGCGGGAGCGGGTGGTGGCTCTGCTTTGGCCCTACTGCAATTGGGGTGTCGTGACTACCATCCTGGCAGATCGCTGGGCCTGTTCCGGGTGCGGGCAAAGACTCTGCTCTGCCCCTACTCCAATTGGGTTGACGTGACTACCACGCTGGTGGGCCGTTGTGCTTGTACTGGGCGCGGGAGAAAGCTCTGCTCTGCCACTACTCCAATTGGGGTGTCATGTCTACCATGGTGGCAGGCCGCTGGGCCTCTTCCAAAGGTCAGTCACAGGTCTGCTTTTGTGGTGGGCGCGGGGGGGCGGCCTGCTTGGCCCCTACTACAATTTGGGTGACGTGACTACCACACCAGCTGGTGGCTGGGCCTGATCTGGGTGCAGGCAGTGGCACTGCTCTTTCCCTACTCCATTTGGGGTGACGTGGGTACCACGCCTGCGGGCCTGATGAATCTTCCTCTATGTTTCTAGAGAGAATTACGGAGGCATATAGGAGATATACTCCTTTCGATCCTCATGCAGAGGATCAAAAATCATCTGTCACAATGGCCTTTATTGGGCATGCTGCCTTGGATATTTAAAGAAAGTTACAATGCTTAGATGGATTACAAGATATGACTTTGAGAGATTTAGTCAGAGAAGCCCAGAAAGTATACTATAAGAGAGAAACTGAGGAAGAGAAGGGAGCAAAAGGAGGATAAAAGAAACAAAAGACAGACTAATGAGTTGACTAAGGTCCCGGTCACAATAACAAAAAGGCCAGAAATTAAGAAACAGGGAGACAGGAAGGGATACCTGGTCCCACGCCAGAGGCCACCCCTGACCTCAGATCAATGTGCCTACTGTAAAGAAAGAGGACACTGGGTTCAAGAGTGCCCTAGAAAGAGGCAGCCACGCCAGCCAGCCATTCTGACTCTTCAGCATGACTACGAAAGTCGGGGCTCAGATCCCCTCCCTGAGCTCAGCGTATCTTTTGAAGTGGAGGAGACACCAGTAAACTTTGAAGTGGATACAGGGGCAATAAACTCAGCCCTTAAGGCCCCATTGGGCCCTCTATCAAATAAAAGGTCTCTAGTTCAAGGGGCTAATGGCAGTAAATATCGGACTTGTATAACTAAGAGGATCATGGACCTGGGGAAAGGAAAAATCCATCACTCCTTTTTAGTAATCCCAGAATGCCTGGCAGACTTTTGCTGTACGTCATGGGGATGTGAGCATACAGGGGCTGCCTGATGGAACACAAACTCCTCATCAAATTCAGTACACAGCATTGGCCATATTACCAATTAGATAACCAAAACCGATGGCCCCCAGAGGGGTCTCTTGACCCTCAAATTCTGCGTGACCATTTTTTTTAAAGAGAGAGGTGAGAGAGAGAGAGAGACAGAGAGAATTTTTAATATTTATTTTTTAGTTTTTTGCTGGACACGACATCTTTGTTTGTATGTGGTGCTGAGGATCGAACCCGGGCCGCACGCATGCCAAGCGAGCGTGCTACAATTGAGCCACATCCCCAGCCCTGTGAGACCTTTTTAACTTCTGCAAGTGCTCAAAAGGGTGAAAGGAGATTCCCCTATCGGCATGCCTTTTCCATCCTTCACTCATATCCTGAACTATGCTTATCCAATCAATCCTCACCTTCAGCCTTGTGCTCCAGAGTCTCTGCTGTCACTCTCACCTCAGCAACCTGATTTCTCCCCTCCAATTATTAGATCAAAAACCCAAATCTCTGCTGGTTCTCAGACCATCGCCATCTTGCTGAAGTAGCAGGTACTCAGGTTACCATCCACCGACTCACTCCTCTCTTCTCCTGTCCGTGCCCGCCCCGGGTCCCACCAGGTCCTCTTACCAGCTAACACAAAGCTGAAACTAGCTGAGGAGAGCTCTCAGACTCCTATCAAAGATGTAATGAAAATGGCCTTTAAAGTTGCTTTGTCATCACTGAAAACAGTTTACTAAAAATTTAAAGTCCCTCACATGCATTTTGGGATACTCACTCTTGTCTTCCCCTCTGCTCTACCTGTTGTACAGCTCAAGTATTTGTTGCTAGGAAAATCCCAAACCCCTTTCCCATTATTCTTTTACATCTCTCCTTCCTTATTCTCAGATCCTCGGAGCTGCTGTCAGCCCCACCTTCCCTGTCTTCCCCTTCTGTACCAGGCCTACAGAAAATTCTTAACTGACTTTCTACAGAAGTCTTCACCATGGCTGACTTTAGGACTTTCAGCAAAAGAGTCCCTATAAAAGAGTTCAATGTAGATAAACTTCCTCTTTTAGTGTTGCCTTGTTCTACTTGGCCACTGGCTAAAAAAATAAGCACTTCTATGCTAGACACCCCATTACTTGTTTTCCACAAAATATATGAACAAGGCCTCTGGCCATGAGCTGGGGCTTTACAGAGATGGCTATATTTCTAAGATAAAGAAGTTACCATCAGGGCTCCATGGTAACAGCTGTCAGGGGCGAAAAATAAGAAAGGTAGGAAAAAGCTCTTTCCCTCCCAGGTGTCCTTGAAAAGTTAACTTGCCCAGAACTGAGGTAAAAACAGAAACAACAACGGCTTTTTTGAACTTCTGAAGACTGTGAACTTCTGAGCCCCTTCCCTTACATGTTGGGTACAAAATTCTGAAACTACCTAAACTTGAGTTTCAGGAGAATATTTGATTACAACAGAAGCAATGCCCTCTGAATCTCTTTGCAACCAAATAGGACGGTTTCCCTGTCTTCGTTGCTATCTTAGGTGCCTTGCCTTGTCCGTCCCTACAACAGCATAATTGTATATAATTAAACATTGTTTATGTTTTAAAGAAATTGTCAACAGATGTGATTAATTGTGTAATGGTGCAGATGTTTCCCAGAGTGCTCTGTCATGATGAAATGAAATAGAGGGGCATACAACCCGTTTCCACTGGGAACATATATCCCTCACTTTAGCCATCCTATTCGGAATAGGAATTGCTTCAGGGGTCGGCACAGGAACCACTGCCCTCGTCCATGGGACACAACAAATGACCCAATTAGAAGAAGCAATAGACCAAAACTAAGATATTAGATACCTCCATCAGAGCTTTGCATGAATTATTAACCTCTCTCTCTGAAGTTGTTTTACAGAACAGGCGAATGACACAAAACACACACACACACAGAAAAAAAAATAGCAAAATATATGTCAATCAAAATTTTCATAAAATATATATCATAAAAAGATCCAAAAATATTCATTTTACTGAACATGGATTTATGTATAATGTTGTTCAACTAGCAAGCTCACCCATTGGTTGAATATTCAGTTCCAACACGGTTAAGTAGGAGTGATCTCTTCTCACAATTTGTATCTGCCAACTCATCCACCTCACAAGAATGTATGTGTGGTACCAGGTATGATTCTATATATCCATATAAAAATATATGTGCTGAATAGGCTACAGAGAAAGGGAGACAGGAATTCACAATTTTTTAACTTTAAAAACACATGGAGAACTATTTCAACAAAAAATTGACTAGATTTAACTCCTACTCTGTATCATGCAAAAGGCAAGTCCAAATATACACCATGCCTCCTCTAAACTGCTTGTATTTCTATTCATGGCAATACTTCTCTGAGTTCAGTTCCAGAACGCAGTCTCTAAGGGAAATTCCAACAGAGTTCAAGCCCAGGTGGACGAAGATATTTCTTACAACCACCACACAAATGACCACAATTAAAAACAAAACACTCAAACATGGTCCTCATCTTCTTCCATATAGTCACTCATCGTAACCTCTGTCTGGAGGTTTCCATGAAGGGCTCACCCAAAGACAGTGTCCAATAAACTCCCTTGCCCCTCATTTGCCTAAAGTCATGTTGGCCTGGACACCCTTTCTGTGAACCAGGAGTGATCAAATAAGCCTCCCGTTAATACTGCTCTGTTTCTTCAATTTGAGGCCTACTGACTTTCAAGTATAGATTCTTTATGTGATTTGGAGTCATACGAAAACCTAAGCACCTCTGCAGTGATTTGAAGAACTCATTTGACCCAAGGAATACCTATTCTCACTTGATGGAGGTCAGGATCCTAACAGAGGAAGACGAGAGACTTCATCCACAATGACTGATCTTTTGGCAATTATGGTTTTGGATGCACACATGGGATCATTTTTAGATCCATCAGCTGCTGAGAATCAAAGTCACAGCCACATACAAGGCCAAGAGTCTAATTAAGACACATCCCTTTCCAAAGCAACTAAGAAAGAGCCACAAGTGATGCCCATTCATTTCCATTTGAAAACTGTTTCCTTCAGGCTTCACAAAGGGGTGGCCTGAGGCAAAGACCTTCCTGATATTCAGGGCAACAGAAAAATAGGTAAGCAAAAGGCCAAAAGCAGGGTATATCCACTGAGACTTTCCTGGTCACACTGATATCTGAGTTTTCTGAGATGCTGGCCATTCCCTTCAGCTATCCTGTACATGGCCATGTCACAGACCTTGGAGTTGTTGCATATCTTGGACACAAAACCATGAGCCTATTCTGGAGAGTGGCCAGAATTCAGAAGAAAACAGGGACTTAGGAAGGTAATAGGTATTGCTCATCCATAAGGCAAGCCGCACTCCATTCATAAATTAGGCAGGATGCATAATGGGAAGCTTTCTACTAGACAGGACACATCCATTGTTGCATTCTCTTTTCTCATGTCTACAACCACGGACACAGTGGGATACACAGACATAGAAACACTCATTCTGTCAAACGACTTACTAGAAACAGTTGACTCCAAATCAAACAAACCGCCTTCTCTACCTATTCTCAGAATATGAGACAAAACAACAAACCCACACTCCCAAAGGCACCTCCTTCCCTCAAGTAGGTCTGTGACTCTCCGGAGTTAACTCTGACTGGTGGGCCATATTATGTTCCCCCGAAATGGCGTGTCCTCTATCAGATCTGCTTTCCTTGACCAACTCTGTAAAGTTGTCAGGAAAAAGTTGCGAGCCACTACCTGCTTTCTCAGGAAAAGTACCTCTTCAGTGCTCTCCTGGTATTTCGCTATACTCACATCATTAGGTACCGAGAAAGACTGACTCTGTCCTTGGAAAATCCAATCAAGTGAGCCCACAGGGACTTGGACTGGGATTGCCTCTCGGTGTCTTGGTTCTTGGATAGCAAGTTCAGAGAGTTTCATCACCAAGGAAATTAGATATGTCACTTTCTTTGGAACTGAAAGAGGCCACTGCCTTGGCACCCCTTTTTCCTAACAGTTGCTTCAAAGGGTCCCATGAGATGGAGGCTGCCCCTATTTCCTGTGACACTTTCACAAGTTAGAATGGTATATCAACCATAGGCACCCGTGAACAGCTTTCCACACAGGCCTGATTTGGTCCATCTTCTCTACAATAAGAAGAGAGAGGCTGATTAAGACACATCCCTTCATCCTGACCAGGTTGTTTGCCATGGAAGATGACTTTTGCTCTCTCAGGTCCTTCATAGCTGCCTATAACTTTTCCGGGTATCATTTCTGTATGGACCTTTGATGTTTTCAGCAGGTGGAAGGTCCCCTACTTTCCTGTATTGTAGGAACAACTCCGTCCCTGTTCTTCTGTAAAATGAGATTGAGGGAACAGTGTATGTTTAGGGTTAATAACAGGTTCAATTTGGGTTAGGAATCATTCTGTGCGATGAATAATGGTATTGGCAACCTGTGAGATTTACAAGAATGTAGAGGTGAAATATAAGTATGAAAATAAAAATCTAGGTATAATTTGAAACCCAGAAGGGCATTGGACCCTTGATTTGGATACTTAGCTTGAATTATGTTCTCTAAAGATGTCTCAGATAATTCAATATACAATGGCATAGGACCTTGTACCTTGGATGATTGAACGTAGAAGAGAACATCCAGTCAAAAAGGGATAGTCAGTAGGTTTAGAAAGATTGTCGGTAGGTTTAGGAAGAAGAGTGATTATAGGATTTAGACCAAAAGTTCTTTAGCAATATGGTTTCGGTTAGAGAGTGAATGTAAATGTCAGCACATATGAAGAGTCAGTCACTATGATAAACTGGGAAAATATGTAGAAATGCAGATATCAATAGAGACATTATTGCATCAGGCAAAATATAAAGTGAGTGATAGGATTAGACATTTTCAACAGGGTTGAGTTTGAATATATAATCTTAGGAAGAAACAAATATGTTGTCACCAATAGGATTGACATTTGAGAGCATTAGGCAGCATGGACATGGATGTTTCTATTAATCCATGTTCACTTTCCTTTTAGGCTTTGGTACAGTCATAAGTGTGACCTTTACATTTTTTTTCAGAATATTACTGTGATAAAATGTATATGTAGATCAGGTGACATAAGTATTTCTTCCACCATTTCTGGTAGCAATATATTGAAGACGTAAAATTAGTATTGGGGGTCCAAAGAGGTGTACACTGTGTCTATGAATATAAAGATAAAGCATGAATAGAAAATACTGTGAATAAATAGTATAACTTGTTCCAACTATAAATAATGGATTGAACTGATATCTGAAAAATTACAGGAAATCTTATATTGATATACAATCATTCTTTCCAAAATGGTATACATATAATGGTAATATTAGTGTTTTGGTTTATCACGAAGGGTGTGAGTTTTACTTCACCAGTGATTATGGAAATCGAAAATAACTTGTTTGGAAAGAAGCGTCATGAAAAGACGAGTTCAGAAACCCTGATAATACTTGTGTTCTGAAACAGGAATTGATTAAAGTTGAAACAAATGCCTGTAAATTTGTGAACTTGTGGATGAAATATATATCGTATGATGTGCAAAAACTGAAGAAATAATAATGTACCAGTGTTGAATACAAATGAACCTCAAATTACATATCATGTCCCATAGGAATCTACTTGCATTGGTGGTAAACTGGGTCAGTTACTGTAAAATTATTAGAATTTGTAGGCACCATTCACTGAAGTTTGTTTTCAGTACTAGGAAACAAATATGTATTTCAGGTGGATGAATATTTCGGAAAATAATCTTGTGAAAAGTTGATTATAAATCCATATACATGAACATGAATGAATTTAGAAAGTGTATATAAGACACATATATTTTATATATTAAAAATCTGAATAGTGTGTGTGTATATATACACACACACACACACACACACACAAACTACACACAGACATTAAAAAGCAGCAATATATATGAAAATCAAAATTCATCAGTAAATATATATCATCCACAGATGCAAAAATAATTATTTTACTGAACATGAGTATATGTATAATGTTGTTCTACTAGAAAGCTCCCCTATAGTTTGAATCTTCATTTCTAACAGCGTTTAAGAGGAGTGATCTCTTCTCACAATTTGAATCTGCCAAGTGAGAAACCTCACAAAAATGTACGTGGGATTCCTGGTAGGATTCTATATGTGCATTTAAATATACTTGTGTGAATTGGCTACAGAGAAAGGGAAACAGGATTTCACACATTTGTTATCTTTAAAAACACATGGAGAACTATTTCAAATAAAAATTGACTAGATTTATAACTCCTACCTTATATAATGCAAAAGGCAAGTCCAACTATACAAGATGCCTCCTCTGAACTGCTTGAATTTCTATTCTGTTTGGGTTATTTTTCTCCATTATATTAGGATGAGTTGTCTGATTCTAGTAGGTATGGGTTAGTGTCAGGGATTCAGTATTTCAAAAGGAAAATTGAAAAATGAATTCAATGTGTAAGCAAATATGTGCTTCACAAATATCTGTTAAGGTCTGATATCCTCTCACTCTCATCCAGAAAAATGCCTTGACATTACCTTCACCCCAGGTAAAATATAATTAGAGGAGAAGAGTTAGAGAATCAGTGAATACATATCTGGAATGGAAAATGCTCAAGAGTTCATAACCATGGAAGGTGGTAGAGGAGTTTCCAAAAGTAAGGGACAGGGTAAACACAACACAAACAGGGAGCTCTGAGAGCCTAAAAACTTTTTGAGAAACTGCCTCTGAGATTGGGCACTTGAAATATATGTTGTTGTCAGGAGATTTGGCTTCTTTAGTAGTGAGACCATCAAAGCTGGTTCTGCATCTATGTGACCTGAAGGACTTGGTTTCTTATTTTCCAATGAACATGAGGCAGCAATGCTGAATCCTCTCTTTGTAGGTAAACTGTGACCACTGAGGACTAAGTGTCTCTCCGTGTTGACTGTGAAGCCATTTGGTCCTCCTACACTTTTTGTGGTGTTTTTCCTGCTGCACTGGGAGTTTGGTATTTGCTTCACGAAATACCAGGAGCTCAACTGGGACATATTGCTGGAGGGAGTTCTGTCACGTGTGTTGGGTCAGGGTCTGCAGGAGAATGCACCAACCAGGTTTCTATCCCTCCTAGCTTGGCCCATTGCCCCCTCGTCCATATCAACCTGATTCAGAACATTGCCCTGAAACCTCACCATATAACAAGATGCCTTTACATATAAGGGAATGCTGGCTGCACCATGTCAGTCACAAGCCATTTGGAATCCAATGGTAGATCCTCATGGCCCTACCACTGATGTTTCATCACACACCTGCCCACCACTGCTCTAGGGCCACTACTCAGCAGGCTCCAACTTACTGGCATCTCTGTTCTACACCATTTTCATGAAACCCAGTCAATCAAGGCATTGTCTGGTATACTCATGATCAGCAACAGGACATCCAAATGTTCTCCAGTGCCACCTGGTTGTGGGAACTTCCAAAAATTCATGGTATTTATCAAGCCATTTTTCAAGGATGAAGTTGGAGAAACTCTGGGTTTCAATTCATTCAGGAACCACTAAATGTTGAGGAAGCTAATTTAAATGAAAACTCTGGAGAACTCTCACAGGCAAGGCTTCCCAAAGAGTGGGGAAAAGGTCACATGAAGCCAGGCACATTGAGGTGTAAAATGTGAGGTCCATGTGTGTTTTGACTCTCAACTATGACTGCAAGTTTTTCACAATTATATCATGTGATATCCTGGCTGAGATTCCCAGTGCTCTGTGGAAAGCCAGATCTCAGTTTCCAAGGGCAACTCTCATGCGTGGCCTCCTAAAATCCCAAAACAATTCATGGCAATACTTCTCTGAGGTGAGTTCCAGAACTCAGTCTCTATGGGGAATCACACCAGAGTTCAAGCCCAGGTGGACCCAGACATTTCTTCCAACCGCCACACAAATGACCACAATTAAAACCAAAACACTCCCACATGGCCCTTATCTTCTTCCATATAGTCACTCATCATGACCTCTGGCTGGAGGTTTCCATGAGGGGTGCAGCCATTGGTAGTGTCCAAAATAAGCTCACTTGCCCCTCATTTGCCTAAAGTCAGGGTGGCCTGGACACTCTTAATATGAACCAGGAGTGGTCAAATAAGCCTGCCGTTCATGCTGCTCTGTTTCTCCAATTTGAGGCCTACTGACTTTCAGGTATGGAATATTTATGTGAAATAGTCATGAGAAAAGCCAAGCACCTCGGCAAAGATTTCAAGAACTCATTTGACCCAAAGGATCAGTATTCTCACTTGATGGATGTCAGGAACCTAACAGAAGAAGGCGAGAGACTTCATCCACAATGACTGATCTTTTGGCCATTTTGGTTTTGGATGCGCACATGCGATCATTCTTTGGATCCATCATGTGCTGAGAATAAAAATCACAGCCACATACAAGGCCAAGAGGCTAATTCAGACACATCCCTTTCCAAAGCAATTAAGCAAAGAGCCACAGGTGATGCCTATTCATTTCAAATTTAAAACTGTTTTCTTCAGGCTTCACAAAGGGGTGGCCTGAGGCAAAGACCTTCCTGACATTCAGGGCAACAGAACATAAGGTAAGCAAAAGGCCCAAAGCAGGGTTTCTCCACTGAGACTTTCCTGGTCACACTGATATCTGAGTTTTCTGAGATGATCTCCATTCTCTTCAGCTATCCAGTATATGGCCATGTCACAGAGCTTGGAGGTGGTACATATCTTGGACACAAATCCCTGAGCCTATTCTGGAGACTGGCCAGAATTCAGGGAGAAAACAGGAACTTAGGATGATAGCAGGTGTTGCCCATCGATAAGACAAGGTGCAGTCCATTCATAAATTGAGCAGGATGAATTATGGTAAGATTTATACTAGACAGGACACATCCATTAATGCATTCTCTTTTCTAATGTCTACAACAATGGACATAGTCGGATACACAAACATAGAAACACTCACCTTGTCAAATGACTTACTCGAAACAGTCCACTTCAATCCAAACAAACCGCCATTCCTACCTTTTGTTAGAACATGAGACAAAACCACAAACCCACACCCACTCCCACAATGGCACCTCCTTCCCCCAAGTAGATCTGTGACTATCTGGAGTGTCCTCTAACTGCTCGGCCATACTATATTCCTTCGAAATAGTCTGTCCTCTCTCAGGTCTGGTTTCCTTGGCTAACTCTGTGAAGTTGTCAGGAAAAAGTGGTGAGCCACTACTCGCTTTCTCAGAAAAGGTACCTCTTCAGTGCTCTCCTGGCATTTGGCCATCCTCACATTAGTAGGTACCAAGAAATACTGACTCTGTCCTTGGTAAATCCAAACAAGTGAGACCACTGTGACTGGGAATGGGATAGCGTCTGGGTGCCTGGCCACTAGGATACAAAGATCATAGAGTTCCATCACCAAGGAAATGAGGTATGTCACTCTCTTTGGAATTGAATGAATGAGGTCACTGCCTTGGCAACCAGTTTGTCCTAACACTTGCTTCCAAGGGTCCCATGAGATGGAGGCTGCTCCTACTTCCTGGAACACTTGCACAAGTTAGAATGGTATATCAACCATAGGCACCTGGGAACAGCTCTCCACACAGGTCTGGTTTAGTCCATCTTCTCTAACATAAGTAGAGAGAGGCTGATTCAGACACATCCCTTTATCCTGACCAGGTTGTTTGCAATGGAATAGGACTTTTGCTCTCTCAGGTCTTTCATACCTCCCTACAACTTCTCCAGGTATCATTTCTGCATGGAACTTTGAGGTTTTCAGCAGGTGGAAGGTCCCCTAATTCCCTGTATTTTAAGAACAACTCTGTCGCTGCTCTTCTGTAAAATGAGATTGAGGGAACAGTGTATGTTTAGGATTAATAACAGGTTCAATTTGGGTTAGGAATCATTCTGTGCGATGAATAATAGTATTGGGAACTTGCGATAATTACAAGAACATAGAGGTGAAATATAAGTATGGAAACAGAAATCTAGGTATGATTTGAAGCACAGGACCTTGTACCTTGGTAGATTTAATGTAGAAGAGAACATCCAGTCAAAAATGGATACTCGGTAGGATTAGGAAGATAGTCGGTAGGTTTAGGAAGAAGAGTGAGTATAGTATTTGGACCAAAAGTTCTTTAGCAATAGGGTTTCGGTTAGAGAATGAATGAAAATGTCAGCACATATGAAGAGTCAGTCACAATGATGAACTGGAGAAAATAAGTAGGAAAGCAGGTATCAATAGAGACATTATGAAATCAGGCAAAGTATAAAGTGAGTTATAGGATTAGACATTTTCAACAGGGTTTAATTTGAATATATAATCATTGGAAGAAACAAATATGTTGTCACCAATAGGATTGACATTTGAGAGCATTAGGCAACCTTCACATGGATGTTTTTAGTTAAACATTTTCACTTTTCTTTTAGGCTTCGGTACAATCATAAGTGTGACCTTTACATTTTTTGTTCATAATTTTACTGTGATAAAATATATATGTGGATCAGTTGACATGAGTATTTCTTCCACCATTTCTGGGAGCAATATTTTGAAGACATATACATTAGTGTTAGGGGTACACAGAGGTGTACCCTGTGTCTATGAATATAGAGATAATGCATGAATAGACCATCCTGTGAATAAATAATATAACTGGTTCCACTTTAAATAATGAATTGAATTGATATCTAAAAATATATAAGAAATCTTATATTGATATATATATATATATATATATATATATATATATATATATATATATATATATATATATACACACACACACACGCACACGCACAGACATTAAAAAGTAGCAATATAGGAGATCCAACATGGTGGCGGACATGGAGAAATCAAGTATCTGACCTCATTAGCTGCGCAGGCATAGGGAGTCGTAAACTGTCTAAATGCTGTTTGTTCAGAATCACTAGGCAATGCTGACCTGACGTGGATCTGGTGCGAACAGTCTGGGCCCCTGAGAAAACACACAGAGACCGGATCGGCTGCATAGAAGCTCAGATTTGCCTGCTTCTTGTGACTCAGAACTAACGTTCCCTCTGAAATAACTGGTCGGCCCTTCTGAATTTACAGAGGTAAAAGGCCACTGGATTGAAATGGGGCTTTGGAGACACAGTCAGGACCCATCCATTGCATTGGTCACCTGGCAAAAGGAACGAATGGTCACCATTTGCATGGGATACCACCGTGGAAGAGAACTTATGTCATGGGCAGAGGAGATAACTTCATTGAAACCAGTACGACAGGTGTGTAATTCCCTATGCATCTCTCTCCACACAGCGGGGAAACATTAAGGGCCCCTCCCAGCTCTCCCTTAAGGGGCCCTCCCAGGTCTCCCGTGAGAAAGATGGCCAGACCGAGGGAATCATGTGTGCTGTGGGACTTGTGGCGTGGAATTCCTGGCTACCGCTCCTACCAGTGCTGACAACTGAGGTCTCTTACACCAGCTAATGTGGGCATGGATACCAGAGAGCAAGCAAATTCGCTGGGGGTTCCCAGCCCCAAGCTCTACAAACTTAGGGTCTGAGGGAGGCAAACAGGGAGAGAGTGCCAAGCGTTGATGAAAACAGGGCTACCAGGAGCAGAGACCTGACGGTGTAGCAAGTATTGTGGTGAGCGTCACAGTTGAGCGGAGCCTGGCTTGAGGAAACACTAGAGAAGGTCCTAGGCACTCAGGATTAGAGACCCGCCCAGTCTGGGAGGAAGAGCTGCTGCACAGTGATTGGTTCCCACCTATTGAGAGGAGAAGCTTGGCCCAGTGAGCACAGCTCCACCTACTGGAAGAGAAGTTAATTGAACTCTATGACTGCATGTATTATTATTATTATTATTTTATTTTTATTTTTTTTTCTTTCATTTAAATTTTTTGTGTTGTTCTTTAACTTATTTTAATGTTTTTATTTTTTTAATTTTACTATTATTATTATTATTTTACATTTTAATTTTCATTTTTTAATTATCATTATTATTTTTTAAAAAATTTATTTCTTTCTTTATTTTCTATTTTTTTCTTTTGTCTTTTCATTTCTTTTCAATTTTCTTATTCCCCCATCCTTGAATTCTACCTGCCTATTCTCATTCTCTTTAGTGACTTCTTCCCATCCCTTCTAATATCTTTCCTCCCAATCTTCAAATAAATTTATAAGAATAAGAAGTAACTCAGCACTCAAACAGAACAAGAAGTAACATGAGCAGCATCAAAAAGCAAGAAAGAAAAGGAGTACAAACAATGAAGGATAACCTTAATATTCAGGAGGACCTAGATTTATCAGAAAAATGGTCATATAAAGAACTCAAGGAATACCTTAGACAGATGAAATGGAACCTTAAAGAGGATACGAGAGAGCAAATAAATACAATGAAAGAACACATTGAAAATGAATTACATAAACAGATAAAAGAAGAAGTTAATCTTCTTTATCAGGAGATAGAGATTATAAATATTCAAAGAATAATTCTAGAAATGAAGGAAACGATAAACCAAATTAAAAACTCAATTGAGAGTATCACTAACCGAGTGGAGCAAGTAGAAGACAGAATGTCACATAATGAAGACAAAATATATCATCTTGAAAAGAGTCTAGCCAACACAGAAAGGCTGGTAAAAAATCACGAGAAAAACATCCAAGAGATATGGTATAACATAAAAAAACCAAACTGATGAGTCATCTGGTTAGAGGAAGGTACAGAGATTCAAACCATGGGAATGAGTAACCTGTTGAATGAAATAATTACAGAAAATTTTCCAGAAATAAAAAAGGAAATGGATATACAAATTGAAAATGCTTACAGGACACAGAGCACACAAAATCACAGTAGACCAACGCCAAGACACATTGTTATGAAGCTATCCAATATACAGAACAAAGAGAAAACATTAAAAGCTTCAAGAGAAAGGAGGAAGATTACATTCAGGGGTAAACCAATAAGGTTAGCAACCTATTTTTCATCACAGACACTGAAAGTGAGAGGATCCTGGAACAACGTATTTCAAACATTGAAAGACAATCGATGCCAAACAAGAATTCTGTATACAGCAAAATTCAGCTTCAGGTACGACAACGAAATAAAAATCTTTCATGATAAACAAAAGCTAAAAGAATTTGCAGCCAGAAAACCACCAATGCAAAGTGTCTTGAGCAAAACACTACACGAGAAAGAAATGAAAAACAACAACCAAAACCATCAGTGGGAAGTGCCTCAGTAATGACAGAGGGCGGGGGAAAAGCTAATCATGGAGAAACAAAGTAAATTTAAAAAGGCGATAAATATTCAAACATGGCTGGCAGTAGAAACCATATATCAATAGTAACTCTAAACATTAATGGCTTAAACTCTCCAATAAAGCAACATAGGCTTGTAACTTGGATTCAAAAAACAAATCCAACAATATGTTGCCTCCAGGAGACATATCTGAATGGAAAAGACATACACAGGCTGAAGGTGAAAGGTTGGGAAAAAATATACCATGCACACGGTCCTTATAAGCAAGCAGTGGTGGCCATCCTCAAATCGAATTAAATCGACTTCAAGACTAATTTAATCAAAAGGGATAATGAAGGAAATTATATACTGTTAAAAGGAACCATTCACCAACAAGACATAAAAATTATCAATATTTACGCACCATTAAATGGTGCTGTGACGTTCATAAAACAAATTCTCCTCAAGTTCAAGAATCAAATAGCCCACAACACAATAATTATGGGTGACTTCAACACACCTCTCTCACCATTGGACAGATCCTCCAAATAAAAGTTGAATAAAGATACTATAGAACTCAATATCACAATAAATAACCTAGACTTAACTGACATATATAGAATATATCAACCATCATCAAGTGGATATAATATTTTTTAGCAGCACATGGATCCTTCTAAAAAATAGACCATATATTATGCCATAGAGCAACCTTCAGTAAATATAAAGGGTGGACTTAATACCATGAATTTTATTGGATTATAATGGAATGAATCTGGAAACCAATGAAAAAGAAGGAAGGAAAAATCCTACATCACATTGAAAATGAACAACATGTTACTGAATGATTAATGTGTTACAGAAGACATAAATGAGAAAATCAAAAAATTCTTCAAGATAAATGAAAATACAGACACAACATATCGGAGTCTATGGGACACAATGAAAGGTGTTTTAAGAGGGAAATTCACCACCTTGACGTCATTCCTCAAAAATAGGAAAGAACAACAAATAAATGAGCTCACACTTCATCTCAAAGCCCTAGAAAAGGAAGAGCAAAACAACAGCAAATGTAGCAGAAGGCAAGAAATAACTGAAATCAGAGCGGAAAACAATAAAATTGAAACAAAAGAAACTATTGAAAAAATTACAAAACTAAAGCTTGGTTCTGCAAAAAATAAATAAGAAGGATAGACCCTTAGCATCCCTTTATGTTCAAAACATTTGAAAAACTAGAGATAACAGGAATTTACCTCGACATTGTAAAAGCTATCTATGTTAAGCCTCAGGCTAGCATTATTCTGAATGGAGAAAAATTGAAGCATTCCCTCTAAAATCTGGAACAAGACAGAGATGTCCTCTACCACCACTTCTATTCAATATAGTTCTCGAAACACTGGCCAGAGCAATTAGACAGATGAAAGAAATAAAAGGCATGAAAATAGGAAAAGAATAACTTAAATTATCACTACTTGCAGCTGATATGATTCAATATATAGAAGACCCAAAAGGTTCTACAAAAAAAAACTACTAGAAGTAAGAAATGATTTCAGCAATGTGGCAGGATATAAAATCAACATTCATAAGTCAAAGGCATTTCTGTATATCAGTGACAAAACTTCTGAAACGGAAATGAGAAAAAAAAAACACTCCATTCACAATATCCTCAAAAAATAAAACTAAAATCCTTGGGAATCCACCTAACAAAAGAGGTGAAAGATTTATACAATGCAAACTACAGAACCCTAAAAAGAGAAGTAGAATAAGATCTTAGAAGATGGAAAAATATACACTGTTCATGGATAGGGAGAACTAACATCATCAAAATGGTGATATTCCCAAAAGTTCTCTATAGGTTTAATGTAATGCCAATCAAAATCCTAACGGCATTTCTTGTAGAAATAGAGAAAGCAATCATGAAATTCATATGGAATAATAAAAGATCCAGAATAGCAAAAGCAATTCTAACCAGGATGTGTGAATCAGGCGGTATAGCGATACCAGATTTCAAACTAAATTTCAGAGCAATAGTAACAATGACAGCATGGTACTGGTACCAAAACAGGCGGGTGGACCAATGGTACAGAATGGAGGACACAGAGATTAATCCACAATGCTACAACAATCTTCTATTTGATAAAGGAGCTAAAAGCATGCAATGGAGGAAGGATAGCATCTTCAACAAATGGTGCTGGAAAAACTGGAAATCCATATGTAACAAAATGAAACTGAATCCCTTTCTCTTGCATGCACAAAAGTTCACTCAAAATGGATCAAGGGCCTTGATATCAAATCAGAGACATGGCGTCTGATAGAAGAAATAGTTGGCTACGATCTACATACTGTGGGGTCGGGCTTCAAATTCCTCAATAGGACATCCATAGCACAAGAGTTAATAACAAGAGTTAATAACTAGAATCAACACATGGGACTTACTCAAAGCAAAAAGTTTTTTCTCAGCAAAAGAAACAATAAGAGAGGTAAATAGGGAGCCTAAATTCTGGGAACAAATCTTTACTCCTCACACTTCAGATAGAGCCCTAATATCCAGAGTATACAAAGAACTCAAAAAATTAAACAATAAGATAACAAATAACCCAATCAACAAATGGGCCGAGGACCTCAACAGACATCTCAGAGGAGGACATATAATCAACAAGTACATGAAAAAATGCTCACCATCTCCAGTAGTCAGAGAAAGGTGAATCAAAACCACCCTAAGATACCATCTCACTCCAGTAAGATTGGCAGCCATTATGAATTCAAACAACAAGTGTTGGTGAGAATGTGGGGAAACAGGTACACTTGTACATTGCTGGTGAGGCTGCAAATTGGTGCATCCAATTTGGAAAGCAGTATGGAGATTTCTTGGAAAGCTGGGAATGAAACCACCATTTGACCCAGCTATTCCCCTTCTCGGTCAATTCCCTAAAGACCTAAAAAGAGCATGCTGCAGGGACACTGCTACATCGATGTACATAGCAGCACAATTCACAATAGCAAGACTGTGGAACCAACCTATATGCCCTTCAATAGATGAATGGATTAAAAAAATGTGGCATTTATACAGAATGTAGTATTACTCTGCATTAAAAAATGACAAAATCATAGAATTTGCAGGGAAATGGATGGCACTAGAGCAGATTATGCTAAGTGAAGCTACCCAATCCCTTCAAAACAAATGCCAAATGTCTTCTTTGATATAAGGAGATTAACTAAGAACAGAATAGGTATGAAGAGGATGAGAAGAAGATTAACATTAAAACAGGGATGAGAGGTGGGAGGAAAAGGGAGAGAGAAGGGATATTGCATGGAAATGGAAGGAGACCCTCAGGGTTATACAAAATTACATACAAGAAGAAAGGGAAAAATAATACAAGGGGGAGAAATTTATTACTGTAGAGGGGGTAGAGAGAGAAGAGGGGAGGAGAGGGGAGGGTAGGGGGGATAGTAGAGGATAGGTAAGGCAGCAGAATACAACAGACACTAGTATAGCAATATGTGAATCAATGCATGTGTAACTGATGTGATTCTGCAATCTGTATACGGAGTAAAAATGGGAGTTCATAACCCACTTGAATCAAAGTGACAAATATGATGTATCAAGAACTATGTAATGTTTTGAACAAGCATAAATAAAAATTAAAAAAAAAAGAAAACTAACTTCGGTGAGTGATGCACGCGAATCCTAATATTTTTACAGTAACTGACCCAGTTTAACATCAATGCAAGTAGATTCCAATGGTACATGATGTGTACTTTGACGTTCACTTATATTCAACACTGGTACATACTATTTCCTCAGTTTATGCACATCACAGGATATATATTTCATCGACAATTTAGCAAATTTATAGGCATTTGTTTCACTTTCAATCACTTCGTGCTTCAGAACACATGGATTCCTCCATATTTCTTGACTGGTAATTTCATGAGACTTCTTTCCAAACACAGTATTTTCGATTTCCATAATCACTTTTTATACAAAACTCACACACACTTCATGATGAACAATAACCCAAAGATGACAATTAGATATATAACTGGTTGGAATTATTGATTGTATGTCAATATATGATTTCTTATATATTTTCAGATAACAATTCAATCCATTATTTAAAGTGGAACCAGTTATATTATTTATTTACAGTATGTTCTATTCATGCATTATCTCTATATTCATAGACACAGGGTACACCACTTTGTACCCCCAATACTAATTTATATGTCTTAAAATATTGCTCACAGAAATGGTTGAAAAAATACTCATGTCACATGATCTACATATATATTTTATCACAATAATTTTCTGGGCACAAAATGCAAAGGTCACACTTATGATTGCACCAAATCCTAAATGGAAGTTGAATATGGATTACTAAAAACATCCATTTCCAGTTTGCATAATGCTTTCAAATGTCATTTCTATTGGTGACTACATATTTGTTTCTTCCTAAAATTATGTATTCAATCTCGATCCTGTTGAAAATGTGTAAACCTATCATTCACTTTACAATTGCCTGATTTTGTAATGTCTCTATTGATATCTTCTTTCCTATATTTTCCGCAGTTCATCATTGTGACTGACTCTTCGCATGTGCTGACATTTACATTCACTGTGTAAATGAAACCGTATTGCTAAAGAACATTTGATCCAAATTTTATACTCACTCTTCTTCCTAAACCTACCGACTCTCTTCCTAATCCTACCGACTATCCAAATTTGAGTGGATGTTCTCTTCTACAATCAATCTTCCAAGGTACAAGGTCCTATGCCATTGATTATCAATTTATCTGAGACAAACGTGCAGAACATAATTAAAAGCTAAGTATCCCAGTAAAGGGCCTCATTCCCTTCTGGGCTACAAATCTTGCCTAGATTTCTGTTTTTATACTTATATTTCACCTCTATAGTTTTATAAATATCGCAGGTTCCCAATACCATTATTCATCAATCAGAATGATTCCGAACCCAAATTGAACATGTTATTAACCCTAAACATACACTGTTCCCTCAATCTAACTTTACAAAAGAGAAGGGACAGGGTTCGTCTTGCAATACAGCAATGTAGGGGATCTGCCACCTGCTGAGAACCTCAAAGGTCCATGCATATTTGATCCTTGGAGAAGATGTAGGCAGCTATGAAAGACCTGAAAGACCAAAACAACCTGGCAAACAACCTGGTCAGGATGAAGGGTTGTGTCTGAGTAAGCCTCTCTCTTCTTAATGTAGAGAAGATGGACCAAATGAGGCCTATGAGGAGAGCTGTTCCCACAAACTGGTGCGGCCAATTTGGAAAGCAGTATGGAGATTCCTGGGAAAGCTTGGAATGGAACCACAATTTGACCCAGCTATTGCCCTTCTTGGACTATTTCCTGAAGACCTTAAAATAGTGTAACTCTGGGATACTGCCACATCGATGTTCTTAGCAGTACAATTCACAATTGCTGCACTGTGGACCCAACCTAGATGCCCTTCAATAGATGAATGGATAACAAATGTGGCATTTATACACCATGGAGTATTACGCAGCACTAAAATATGACAAAATCATGGAATTTTCAGGGAAATGGATGGTAATAGAGCAGATTATGCTTAGTGAAACTAGCCAATCCCTAAAAAACAAATACCAAGTGTCTTCTTGGATATAATGAGAGCAACTAAGAACAGAGCAGGGAGGAAGAGCAGGAAGAAAAGATTTACATTAACAGAGACATGAGGTGGGAGGGAAAGGGAGAGAAAAGGCAAATTGCATGGTAATGAAGGGAGACCCTCATTGTTATACAAAATTACATATAACAGGTTGTGAAGGGAATGGGAAAATAAACAAGGAGAGAAATTAATTACAGTAGATGGGGTAGAGAGAGAAGATGGGAGGGGGAAAGAGGGGGGATCATAGAGTATAGGAAAGGTAGCAGAATACAACATTAACTAATAGGGCATGATGTAAAAATGTGGATATGTAACCAATGTGATTCTGCAATCTTTATTTGGGGTAAAAATGGGAGTTCATAACCCACTTGAATCTAATGTATGAAATATGATATGTCAAGAGCTTTGTAACGTTTTGAACAACCAAAAAAAGAAAAAAAGTAGCAATATATATGCCAATCGAAATTCATCATGAAATATATATAATCCACAGATGCAAAGATATTCATTTTACTGAACATGGATTTATGTATAATGTTATTGAACTAGGAAGCTCACCCATAGGTTGAATTTTCAGTTTGAACAGCGTTTAGGAGTAGTGATCTCTTCTCACAATTTGTATCTGCCAATTCAGCCACCTCACAAGTATGTACGTGTGATACCAGGTAGGATTCTCTATGTGCATATAAAAATACATGTGCTACAGAGAAAGGGAGACAGGATTCCCATATTTGTTAACTTTAAAAACACATGTAGAATTATTTCAACAAAAAAATTGACTAGATTTATAGCTCCTATACTATATAATGCAAAAGGCAATTCCAACTACACACCATGCCTCCTCTGAACGGCTTGTATTTCTATTCTGCTTGGGTTATGTTTCACCATCATATTAGGATTATTAGTCAGAGTCTAGTAGGGTATGGGTTAGTGCCAGGAATTCAGTATTTCAAATGGAAAATTGGAAAATGAATCCAATGTGTATGCAAATATGTGATATACAATAATCTTCCCACTCTCATCCAGAACAATGCTTTGACATTACCTTTGCCCCAAGTAAGAAACAATTAGAGGAGAAGAGTTAGACATTCTGTGAATACTTATCTGGAATGGAAAATGCTCAGGAGTTCACAACCTTGGAGGTGGTAGAGGAGTTTCCAAAAGGAAGGGACAGGGGTGATCACTCAACCTGATCTTTCATTAATATTGGGAGCCATCTTGCCACAAAGCCATGGAAAGATAAATTTTGCTTTACTATAAATTACTGCAAATTCTGAACCTGCTTGGAATGCCTGCCCATGCCTTGAACTCACCCATGCCTGTCTTACTGACCAGATCACAGCCCTCTCTGAAACCTTACTGAAACCTCATAAATATTGGCCTTCCCTGGCCAGACAACGACCCTCTCTGAGGCTCTAATGGTCCTCATAATTTCTGATGCTGGGGCCAGCAAATAAAAAATGTAAACTACAATTAGTGTGATGCTTGTCAAAGTTCTGTTTTCTGATACTCCCTTTTTGTGTAACTTTTTGGGCTATAAAGCTGGGGTGTAGGAAAGGTGGGGATGCTGTCTTTTTCCCGCCGTTTTGAGAAGGAGAGTCAGCCTAGCCGGTTGAACTAATAAGCTTGCCTTAATTTGATTTTAATTGGAGTCAGTGGTATTTTCTTGCATCCTGGTCTAATATTTTGGACTTCCCCAGCGAGATGACGTGACCAGATCATAAGACCAGACTGCTGGAAATTCTGACGCTGGCCTTTCCTCCAGGGCTCAGGGCTGGAGAGCCAAGTTCCAAAGCCTTGGAGTGAGCATTCAGTCCAGGGAGCACTGCAGTGAACCATCGCACTAAAACTATTAGCAAGCACCTGGTGGAGGAGGCCTCCATAGGTAGGTGGTGCCTTTATAACATCTGATATCCGGTTAAGGGAGATGTCTTCTGATGACAGAGTGGTGGCCTGGGGAGGCTCACATGTACTCCTGTCCAGGACAGTAACAAGAATTGTTCTGTCCTCTGTTCTGTTCTGTATGAAATTTCTCTGAAAGGGTAGAAAGGTGCAGCCGGGCACGCAGGAGCTCCTACCCCGGAGCTTCAGCAAGACATTTCATTGCTCCTCTGTTTTTCTGTATCTTCACCAGGTTTCTGTTTCTTTGTGTTTTGTTCTGTGTTCTATATGTTTGTTTGTTTGTTTGTTTTTGTGCATTTTGTTGTGTGATTTCTGTGGTAAAAACTTAAAGATATTGGACGTAAAAATGGGTAATAAAGCAAGTAAGCCTTACACCCTTTGGACTGTGTTCTAAAAAACTCTGTTGAAGTTTACCCCCCTTTGTTAAGCAGGATGAGAGAAGCCCCTAGCTGGCAGCCTGGAACTCACCCACTGCAGAGGGCAATGCCTGCTGGCCACCAAAGAACAGAGTATCTCCCAGGTTAACAATGGAAACTCCTTTAAAACCCCTTGTTGCTCCAGTTCAAGAGAGTCACAACCTTTGGACAGAGTCCCCTGTGTTTCTGCTTTGTTAGCAAAGCAGTAAACCTCCCTTTTTATTTTTCTCAAACCCTGTCCTCATTATTAAATAGGTATTAATTCGCTTCAAGGTCAGAAACCGAAATTTAAGTTACAAATTTTGATAACCCCTCGACCCTGGAACTTTTTGAGAGCTGACTACTGAAATGTTAGGAGATGGAGCGAGATTGGGGTGGAACCAAACCAGAGGAGCTAATCCTATAAGTAAAAGGAGGGACTGAGGGACTCCCAGGATCTACCAAAGCCCTGTTGCTTCAGGGAATTCCTTCCTTCGTTCCCTGCACTGTAAGGATTATGCCACCTCTGTCTTCTTAAAAAAAAGAAAAAGAAAAAGGAGACACTAAATGCAGTAAAGTCACCATGGAAACCCTTGATATTACATTTCAGGTTGCCTTCTGTGAAAACATCTGATCCCCTTGTGAGGACATCTATCCTGCCACTGGTGTAGGAGATTTTTCTCTTATCTGCTCTGTTTTTAAGGCTTCTGTCTGTCAGCCATAGTCTGGAGCTCCTTTCTGTCTGTCTTGTGTCTTTGTTTCTGGCCCTTTAAGACATGTGCAATAATGTGCTGATATTATAAATTGTTTCTTGGGAATGATATTAGTTCAATGTGTGTCTAAATGATGATGTTTTATTGTAACAATCTGGTATCTGGATGGGTTTTTGTAGCATTGCTCAATCTTGCAGTTAAAAGTCGGGTTTACGTAATTGTTTAGTTTATGATTTCAGATAATTAATGCCAGATAACTTAAATGCTTAGGATGGAAAACTAAAGCACTCTACTTCCAAGTTGGCAAGTAACTTCTGAAACATTCAGTTTTATTTTTCACCAATTTTGAATTGGGTAGACTGAGAAAATATCACAGTGTGTACCAGTGCATTAATTTGGACAGGGATAGTAAATCATATTATGGTATCTGTTGACAAAACAAGATGTAAAGATATAAAATTTTGTGAATTTCATCTTAAAATTGTATCATAATTTTCAACATCCGAACCTCAAAATTATGGTTAAAATGCCTTAGGCCTGAGGTGTCTGCTCAGAATAGCAGTTTTACCCTGCTCCTTTCAGACCTCAGCAAGGACTTTTGTTGAAATGCAAATGAAAGAAGCCTGCAAGCTCAGTAGGAGACTGATCTGAGGCCTAAGGCAGGAAAAAAGGAAAATTGTATGGTATTTACTAATTACTGGCCAGTCATTTTTTCTAGGACTCTTATTTTTTTCCTTAGATTCTGTATTCTTTTTTTGAGCTCATGATTTTGATCCTACAGACCTAGGTTAATGTTTTTTCTGATCAGCTCTATCTTTGACCAACAGTGGAGTTTTTGAAACATTGCAATGGAGATTTCAATAGCAAAAAGCTACAAGGCCTTTACTATTATTATGTGTGCACACTTTTGTTAGTGTTGTATGTCTATATATACATATATCCGTATATCATATATATGTTATACAAATTAACACATATAAGGAGCACTCATAAAAAAAGCACTCATATAAACAAATTTTAAAAGGTGGATCCAAAGATCTTAAATTCACATGATTTAATTGGTACAATTTAAATTGGATAAACAGATAAAAATAAATGTCTTTAAATTTAACCTTACAAGTTTTTCTAGGTGTTCAAAAATCTAATAAAATATTAATGCCGACAAAAGGTCTAATATGCCTTGGTTATGGAACTTTTTCTTCAACAAAAAATGGTACACTGTTCAATACATTTGTCTAATATTTTGATAAATAAGTAAAGTAAATTTGATATGGGATTACTCATTCATGAGTACTTTTGTTAGATATCTGATTGATTTACTAAGGTCTGTATAAGTTTGTCCTAAAGTCTGTATAAGATTGTAAAAATCAGTCATGTGTTAAAGAGACAAAAATTTCTCAAAACATAAGTTTACCCATAACATTGTGGTTATTAAGTTTTATTTTTCTAGAGCAAGCAATCATAAAAATTAAACAACTGATTAAATAAGAACTGTTATTTTAGAGCACTGTACTGCCATTTCTTTAAAAGCTAAATTTGGTTAATGTAGAAACATCAATGCAGTTGTGATGCTATTAATGTGCTCATATCTTCCAGGTATACAAGTCTGTAAGGTAGAAACTTTAAAAGAGCATTATATCAAGGTGGTGTTCTGAAGTTGTATGGTAATATATATATATATAGGATTTATTTACCTGTTGTCAATAAGATATGTAAACTTTTATGTTACTTTTTATATTGGGGAACAATTTAAATGTATTTTAAGTTAATGAGAGCCTAATCTATGTAAAGGTTAAAAACTTTCAGCCTTTTTTTAATTCATGTTTTAAAAGCTATATCATACGGTGTTAGCTAATGTTCATGTGACCTCAAATAATTTATGTAAACTTTGTAAAATGATATTTAAAAAACAAAAATTAGCTTTAGAATTAAAACACTTAAGATTAATAAAGAGCCCTGCCTTACCTGAGATAAGGCTCTGTGTCCCATCTTATTATGTGAGAATGACTGCGAAAGCAGTAGGTCAGATGTTATTTCATTTAAAGTTATTTTCAAAAGTTTTTTTTTTTTCCTGTCAACATTACTAGCATCTCAAACAGAGGATATAATGTATAACTCAGCCAAAAATTTTAGGGTAGCTATTACACGAACTAAGTTTTTTTACTGTTGTTAATTTTATTTTGTAATTTCCTTATGGGTGATATAAAGATTCCCTGTTAGTGTTTTACAGCAGTGTTGCTTTAAGAACACAACATTGGTTAATTTAAGATAATTAGCCAACACCTACAAGACAGAAAGAATAATACTGATCCCAAATAATAAAAAGATAAATAATTTTAAATTATAGACATTAAAGCCCAGTATTCTTTATATAAGTCTGTTAAAATTTATTTGATGGATGTTTAAGATTAGGATTTAAAATTAAAGTTATATGAAAAGGGACAAGAAAACCAATATTTGGCTCTTGCCCTCTGAGTCAGTCTGTATCCAGGGAACAGCGGACTTCTCTAAAGAGCTTTGCAACTCTGAACTGCATAACCTCCTGATCAGGGAGATTAATGAGACCACTGGAGAACAGAAAGCCAATCAGTGCATTTGCTATGAAGAGGAGAGTCATCAGAGAAGGGAAACATCCCTGATGCTTCCGAGGGAAGCCACATGGTCAAGCAAGACCTGGACCCACCTAGCGCAAATGGCACTAGCAGAACTGAGAAGCTGCTCTCAATTTTCCTCAGGAATGACTCCCATAAAATCTCAGCTGACTGTTCAGAATAGATAGAAACAAAAGTCAGTTTGACTGCTTCATCTTAAACACTTAGAAAAGACAGTTAAAAACAAATTACAGCCATTTCTGGGCATTTTATATAATAATAGTAATAATAATATTTTAAGGTATACACTTTATGTTAGCCTCCCAAAATAAGTAAGACTGGAGGCTACAAAGAAGGATTCTCAGACAGGAATGCCTGATAACTATAAAAAGAGGCTATTAAGATTATCTGCCAGTGGCAGAAGTTTTTAGTTTAAGGCCTACAGATATTCTTAACCTAAACACATAGGCTTGGTATTTGTTAGTATGATTATCCAGCAATGAGTAAGAGAATTAAAGGTTTCTCTATTAGACACAGAGGTCATACTAGTAAAAATATTTTGCAAGATCAGATGACATTAAATTATTAAACTGAATCTTATGGGGAGGGACAAATGTAACACTAAAAGTTAAATATTAAGTTGACAGTCCTGATAACTGGGGATATTAAAGACTGGTGAGGGAACTTCTATACAGTGACATGTTCCAGCTGCTGCAACATTTATTAAGTACTCATGTTTTTTTGTTTCTCTCATAGAAGAACCCATTACCAGATGACTTTACTACCTGTTCTTCCCCATCCAGACTTCAAACCTAACTGACTTCTAAAAGGCGACTAATGTCCCTCAGGCGGTGCCCCCTCACGTCACCCTCTCTCAGCTCAGAAGAAGTCTAAATGAGTGACGCCTCTCTTCTTACAACAATGGAGACAAAAATAAATAGAATATCAATATAAGTAATTAATTAAGTCAGGTAAAATCAGGGAGACCTGTTTTTGGGTGAGTTCAAAAAATCGGGAGACTATTACCTGAGGGATTAAAATTCCCACAGTGCTCTTCCTACCCAATCAAATATATGAAAAAAACACATTAGAAAAGGGGGGAATGATTGACCCAACCTGATCTTTTATTAAAATTGGGAGCCATCTTGCCACAAAGCCGTGAAAAGATAATTTTGGCTTAACTATAAATTGCAGCAAGATCTGTACCTGCTTGGAAAGCCTGCCCATGCCTTGAACTCACCCATGCCTGGCTCTCTGACCAGATAACAGCCCTCTCTGAAACTTTGTTGACACCTCATAAATATTGGCCTTCCTTGGCCAGACGACACTCTCTGAGGCTCTAATGGTCCTCATAAATTCTGATGTTGGGGCCAGCAAACAAAAATGTAAAATACCATTAGTGTGATGCTTGTCAGAATTCTGTTATTTTTAACCCCACTTTTGTGTAACTTTCTGGGCTATAAAGCTGGGCTGCTCTCCTGTTCCCAACGTTTTGGGAGGGAGAGGCAGCCAGGGTGGTGGAAATAATAAGCTTGCTTTAATCTGATTTTAATTGGAGTCAGTGGTCTTTTCTTGCAACCTGGTCTAAAAGGTAAACACTACACAAACCTGGAGCTCTGCCGGACTAAAGACTTCTTGAGAAACTGCCTTTGACGATGGGCACTCGACATATATGTTGTTGTCAGAAGCTTTAGCTTCCATTCAAATGAGACCATCAAAGCTGGGTCTACATCTATGAGACCTGGAGGATATTGTTTCAATTTTTCCAAAGAACATGAGGAAGCAGTGCTGACTTCTCTCTGTAGGTAAACTGTGGCCACTGAAAGCTAAGTGTCTCCGCATGTGGACTGTGAAGCCATTTGGTCATCCTCCACTTTTCATGGTGTTTCTTTCTACTGCACTGGGAGTTTGGTATTTGCCTCATGAAATACAATGACTTCAACTGGTACACAGTGATGTAGGGAGTCCTGTCACGTGTGGTGGGTCAGGGTCTGCAGGAGAATGCACCAACCAGGCTTCTATTCCACATAACTTCAACCTTTGACCATAGCAACCTGATTCTGAACATTGCCCTGAAACGTCTCCATATAACAAAATGCCTTTTATGGAGAGGTTTCAGACATATAAGTGATTCCTGTCTGTAACATGTCAGCCACAAGTCATTTGGAAGTCAATGGCAGAATCACATGTCCCGACCACAGATGTTTTATCACACAGCTGCACACAACAGCTTTTGGCCCACTACTCAGCAGGCCCCAACATACTGGCATCTCTGTTCTACACCATTTTCATAAAACCCAGTCAATCAAGGCACTGTCTGGTACACTCAGGATCAGCAACTGTACATCCAAAGGTTCTCCAGTGGCAGGTGGCCATGGGAAGTTAAAAAATTTCATGGTATTTATCTAGCCATTTTCAAAGATGAAGTTGGAGAAACTGTGGGTTTCAATTCATTAAGGAACCATTAAATTTAGAGGAAGCACATTTCAATGAATAATCTAGAGAACTCTCACAGGCAAGGGTTCCCAAGACTGGCCAAAAGGTCACATGAAGCCAGCCCCATTGAGGTCTACAATGTAAGGTCCATGTGTGTTTTGACTCTCAACTATGGCTTCCAAGTCTTTCAGAAAAAAAATCATGTCATATCCTGGCTGAGATTCCCAGTGCTCTGTGGAAAGCCACTCTGGGCTTAGATCTCGGTGTCCAAGGGCGACTCTCATGTGTGGCCTCCTAAAATCCCAACACAATTCATGGCGATACTTCTCTGAAGTCAGTTCCATAACGCATTCTCTAAGAAGAATCACACCAGAGTTCAAGCCCAGGTGGACCCAGGCATCTCTTACAACCACCACACAAATGACCACAATTAAAACTAAAACACTCCCACATGCTCCTCATCTTCTTCCACATAGACACTCATCATAAACTCTGGCTGGAGGTTTCCATGAAGGGCACAGCCCAATACACTGTTCAAAATAAGCACCCTTGCCCCTCATTTGCCTAAAGTCAGGGTGGCCTGGACACCCTTGCTGTGAACCAAGAGTGATCAAATAGGCCTGCCCTATATCTGATCTGCTTCTCCAATTTGAGGCCTAATGACTGTCTGTTATAGATTCTTTATGTGAATTGGTATCATAGAAAACCCAAGCCCCTATCGGCTAGCCTCTGCAGGGATTTGAAGAAATGATTTCACCCAAATGATCCCTATTCTCACTTGATTTAGCTCAGGAAGCTTACAGAGGAAAGTGAGAGACTTCATTCACAATGACTGCTCTTTTGGCCATTTTGGTTTTGGATGCACACTTGGAAACTTTCTTTAGATCCATCAGGTGCTGAGAATCTAAGCCACTGCCACCCCACCGGGCCAAGTGGCTGTTTCAGACACATCCTTTTCGAAAGCAATTAAGCAAAGAGCCACAGGTGATGCCCATTCATTTCCATTTGAAAACTGTTTTCTTCAGGCTTCACAAAAGGGTGGCCTGAGGCAAAGACCTTCCTGACATTCAGGGTAATAGAAACATAAGTAAGAAAATGGCCCAAAGCAGGGTTTCTCCACTGAGACATTACTGGTCACACTGATATCTGAGTTTTCTGAGATGCTCGCATTCCCTTCAGCTATCCAGTACATGGTCATGTAACAGAGCTTGGACGTGGTACATATCTTGGAAACAAAACCATGAGGATACTCTGGAGAGTATCCAGGAAGAAAAGAGAAACTTAGGAAGATAGTAGCTGTTCACCATCCATTAGGCAAGCCTCACTCCATTCTTAAATTGGGTGGGAAGAATGCTGGGAAGCTTTATACTAGACAGGACACAACCATTGATGCATTCGCATTTCAAATGTCTACAACCACGGATACAGTGGGATACACAGACATAGAAACACTCGTGTTGTCAAACGACTTTCTAGAAACTTTCCAGTCCAAACCTACAAACCGCCATTCCTACCTATTCTCAGAACCTGAGACAAAACCACAAACTCACACCGACACCCACAACGGCACCTCCTTCCCCCAAGTATGGCTGTGACTATCCTGAGTGTCCTCTGACTGGTGAGCCATAATATGTTCCCACGAAATGGCCTGTCCAATCTCAGATCTGGTCTTCTTTGCAAACTTTTAGAAGTTGTCAGGAGCCATGGTTGAGCCACTACCTGCTTTCTCAGAAAAAGCCACTTTTCAGAGCTCTCCTGAAATTTGGCCATCATCACATAAGTAGGTACCAAGAAACACTGACTCTGTCTTTGGTAAATTCAAACAATTGAGACCACTGGGACTGAAACTAAGACTTGCTCTGGGTGCATGGCTTCCTGGATCCCAAGTTCAGAAAGTTCCATCACCAAGGAAGTGTGGTAGGTCACTTCCTTCAGGAACTGAATGAGGTCACTGTGATGGAAAACCACTTTGTTCTAACAGTTGCTTCCAAAGGTCCCATGAGATGGAGGCTGCCCCTACTTCCTGTGACACTTTCACAAGTTAGAATGGTATATCAACCATAGGCATCCAGGAACAGCTCTGTACACAGGCCTGGTTTGGTCCATTTAATCTACATTAAGAAGAGAGAGGCTGATTCAGACACATTCCTTCATTTTGACCAGGATGTTTGACATGGAAGTTGACATGGATTTGACTTTTGCTCTCTCAGGTCCTTCATAGGTAAAAAGGTCGGTCAAAAGTCGGAGGAAAAGACCACCAAGAGACTGTCTCATGCCACAGCAAAAGGTTTATTGGGCGTCCAGCATGCTGCGGCTTAGAGCTAACTTCAGAGGAGCAAAGAACAAAGAGCCCCAAAAACAACTTGAGCAGAGTTTATTTACATTCTTTAGAGAGGGCAGGGACTTTGCATACATCATAGCCTCCTTTAGCAAATCAACATACCACGGGAAAATCAAATAACAACCCAAAAACATGATTAGCACATTCATTGGCAGGAAGAGGTCGAACAGGGGGTGATTGGTTAGCCCTGAGAAGGGGTATACGTTTAAACTGATTGGTTGAAGCCCTGAGATGTATACGTGATGAGCTGCACGGTTTCTGGGAAGGTGTTGTTTAGCAACTAGGTGGTCAGGGAAGATTTCAACACACATCTAATTGGCAGTTCCGGGAATTGTCTTAACTGCCACAGGAATTTCAGGTTCTGAGTGCAGCTTGGAAACTTTACAAAACCTGGTTCTTTATATTTCAATTTTAATTTCTTTTATTCTTTCATTTCCCACTCCTTTTTCTTACTACATTTAATCTTAAAAGTAATGAATCATAATTATTGCGGGGTCTCACACTCTATTTCTGCCAGTGGAGCGTATTTCTGTCTGATTACCATGAGTTTTTCCTGCCCAATTTGAGCCTGGAGAAAGGAAACTATGCGGTTAAGCAAACAAGGTCCCAAAGTTAGCAACACCATAAGGATGATCAGGGGTCAAGCTAAGCCTGATAGGAGTGTAGTTAACCAGGGGGACTTGGTAAACCATGACTCAAACCACCCTTGTTGAATCTCCCTTTCTCTCTGGCGCTCTTGAAGGCATTTTCTCAATTTACTCATGGATTCTTTTACAACTCCAGTATGGTCAGCATAAAAACAACATTCTTCTCTCAGTGCAGCACAGAGGCCCCACTCCCTCATGAAGAGGAGGTCTAATCCTCGCCTGTCCTGTAAAACAACTTCAGAGAGAGAGTTTAAGGATTCCTACAGCACTGTGATGGAGGTCTCTAATGTCTTCCAGTCTTGATCTATTGCTGTTTCTAATCAGGCCATTTGTTGTGACCCATGGATCATAGCAGCTGTTCCTGTACCCACTCCTGCAGCAGCTCCTATCCTCAATAGGATGGCTAGAGTAAGGGACACTGGATGCCAGCAAAATCAGGTTGTTTGTCCCCCTAGTAGACCTTAAAATGATTCTGCATCATAATAAACCACCCTGGGGAGTATCTGCACCATTAAACAATAATTTACAAAGCTGTCAAATACATGGGTTGAAATGCAAGGGGTTCTGACTGTGTGGAGTTCAGTACAATTAAGGTTCCTTTAATTAGTTCCCAGGGGCAGGAGTCAGCTGTACTCTGGACTGGGGAAGTAGGCAAAGATGGAAACTGGGAAGTATGAGATGGTTGAGGGGTTCTGGTAGATCTAGGCATGGGAGGTTTTGGAGGCTTAATTCCTGGCTTGAGGGGATTGGGCCCTATTGCTGTGGGATTTTCTTCCTTTTTAAGCAGGATGGTGAACCAGTGACCAAAGTCATAACGAGGGCCATAAATATAGAATCGCATTTCCCATGTATTTCCCATAGACCATGTTGTTCTGAGGTAGCCCCTTCCTTTGGAAGTGAAAGTTATATTGAGGGGGTAACATAGACTATTCTTTCCACAGCGAGTTTTTGACACAACTTGGCTAGTGGCACATTTCTTGGGATCAATCCAGGTGTCATTTTTTCCTACCTGAATGATACTGTCTGCCGAGTTTGGGTTCAACCATGTAGCTCCCGTTTGTTCACAACCCCAAGATCTTAAATAAAAGTCACTGGGTCCTCCACAGGTTTGGACCTGTTTGCGACTTCAGAAATCAGCTGGGCACACATAAAAATCAAGACTGGCTAGTTTACACCTGAGCTGGGGAAGATGATATCCATAATTCATGGGGTAAGGTGGTCTATGTTGCCCTGGTTTGGGTTTGAATGGGATCTGTGTGAAGTCCTCTATGTCAGGGAGATCCCAGTCAGAGAGGCCTATGGCAAGCTGACAAATGTCCAGGTAGAGAGATGACCACCAAGTCCATAAGAGGGCTGTATGTGAAGTAGACCACACTACTTGCCCAGTAGGATTTATAGCTGCCATTGTTGCTGAACAGGCTGATGGGGATTAGGACTGCTGGTGGTCAGGGGAAGAATCCATAGCCTTACCCACACGACGGACACGCAACTTGAGAGGGTTACCAGTCTGTTCCAGTTTCCAGCCGGAGGCTGGACAGGAAGCAGGCTTGAGATGGGTGGCATGGATCCAGGAAGTGATTCCATCCACTTTCACCACTGTAAGTGTTATAAGCAGCACCTGGTATGGTCCTTTCCAGCGGCGTTCCAGGGATGATACCTGATGCCGTCTCACGTAGACGAAGACTCCCACTTGATATCGATGTGGGGTTCCTTCGTCTCCAGGCTGATAAGCACTGGCCAACTGTTTCCACAGGTATCGCTGGGTGCTGTGTTTGTTCAAGGGCTTTAAGTCTGTCAAGCAAGGGGGTGTGAAAGGAATCATTAAGTCTCAGAGTTGGGGTTAGGTCCCTTACTAAAGGAGGGGCACCATAGAGAATTTCATAAGTGGTGAGTTTACACAAAGAGGCAGAGGGTGTACTTTTTGCACGAAACAGTGCTTAAGGTAGGAGCATAGTCCAATTTTTTTATGCAGGTCTCCAAGCTTAATTTCTTTAAATTCTCTTTGATGGTTCTAACCATTTTTTCTACCTGTCCTGAGCTCTGGCATCTATAAGCACAATGTAACTTCCAATTAATCTTCAGGGTCCTGGTGAATCCCTGACTTACCTGGGCAACAAATGCCGGTCCATTATTGGACCCTATTACCTTAGGCAGGCCGAACCTTGGAAAAATGTCTTCTAGAATCTTTTTGAGCACCGTCTGAGCCGTTTCTTTCTTCATGGGGAAGTCTTCAACCAATCCTGAAAGAGTATCTACAAAGACTAGGGGATATTTAAGTCCATACCTTCCTGGCTTAATTTCAGGAAAAGTCCACTTCCCAAAATTGTCCTGGTCTGGTTCCTCGTAAGCGCTTCCCTGCAGGAAGCTTGGATGGGTAAGCATTAACTAATTGGCAGACTTGACAAGCTCTAGTCACCTGCTAAGCTATTTCTTTCCTCTGTAAGTCAGTCAATAATAAATCCTTTCTTCGGTCCTTTAAGTGTGCCTATAACTTCTTTGAGCTTAAGTGGGTGAGCTAGTGTACGTCTTTGACATAAAGGTGGGCTTTTTGAAATTGTAAACTTGGCTCTGTAGGGTCCCAGAGTTCTGTATCTGTCTCCTCAGATGATAAGTTGCCTGAATGTTCCAGTGTGTCCAAGTCTCCTGAATGTTGATCCCCCTGGTGTGGAAAAAGTTAACAGAGTCACTCCGTTTAGGGCTGCCAATTAAGCTTCCTCATCTGCCCTTCTGTTTTTAACTGCAACGAGGTCGTTTCCCTTCTGGTGCCCTGGACAGTGCACTATAGCTAGTTCCTTAGTGCCCTTCACTGCTGAGAGAAGGTGGAGAATCTCAACTTTGTTCTTTATTTTTTTCCCAGTGGAGGTTAATAGCCCCCTTTGCTGGTAAATAGCCCTGTGCACATTAGCATTGCCAAATGCATAGTGGCTATCAGTGTATATGGTGGCCCTTTTGCCTGTTGCTAGTTCCAATGCTTTCGTAAGGGCAATCAGTTCTGCCATTTGGACTGATGTCTCTTCTGGGAGACCAGAGGATCAGATGACATTAGTTTTGCTAACTACTGCTGCTCCAGCCCACCACATACCATCTTGGAGGAAGCTGCTCTCTTTCGTAAACCATACGACTTCAGGGTGAGGCAGTGGCTGGATCCTTCAAGTCTCGTCCTATACTGGTTTCCTCTGCCAGTATGTGTTGACACTCATGAGCGACAGGTCCTGATGATTCTTCTGGCAGCCAGGTTGAGTGGAGCAGAAGGTCCAAGAGTTATTCTGTCTTTGCTAATCCAGAGGCTCTGGTAGTAGTTTATTCTGGAGTTTGATAGCCACCTATCTGGAGGTTGACAGATGATGCTCTCCAGGGCATGGGGGGCTATAATGGATAGCTTCTGTCCCAACGTTCATTAATGAGCATCTTTTATTAGAAGCGCTGCCGCTGCTATAGCTCTTAAGCAACGGGGCCACCCAGTAGACACTGGGTCCAGTTTTTCTGATAAGAATGCTACCGGCCTTTTCCAAAGTCCCAAAGTCTAAGTGAACACTCCCCATGCTATTCCTTTCTTTTTCTCGATGTAGAGAGTGAAGGGTTTATCTATATCTGGGAGTGCTAAGGCCGGAGCAGATAGCAGCACCTTTTTTTGACATTATCAAAAGCTTGTTGGTGCTCAGGGGTCCATTGGAATTGGGCATTCCACTTTATCAGCGGGTATAAAGGGGCAGCCAGAGAGGCGAACCCAGGAATCCATCACCTGCAAAAGCCAGCAGTCCCAAGAAACTCTCTGAGTTGTCTCTTATTAGATGGGGGTGGTATCTGCACAATGGTTTGTTTTCTGTTCTCAGTTAGCCATCATTTGCCACCCCTAAGAGAATAACCCAGGAAGATTACTTCTTGCTGACAAATTTGGGCATTTTGGCAGAAGCCCTATATCCAAGCCGAGCAAGCTCGGATAATAGTGCTTGGGTCCCAGACTCATAGTTTTCCTTGGTGTCCGCTGCCAGTAGCAGATCATCCACATATTGGAGTAGTGTGACTTCGGGGTGTGCAGTTCTGAAGTCGTTTATGTCCCTGTGGAGGGCTTCATCAAAGAGAGTGGGGGGGTTTTGAACCCCTGTGGGAGTCTAGTCCAGGTTACTTGGCCAGATGTTCCAGTTTCTGGGTCTATCCACTCGAAAGCAAACAGCAACTGACTGTCCTTATGTAGGGGCAAGCAGAAGTAAGCATCTTTTAAGTCCAGCACAGTGTAGCATTCCCGGTCCAGATTCAGAGTGCTAAGCAAATTATATGGATTGGGTACTGTGGGGTGAATGTCCTGCACTCTGTTGTTGATCTCTCTTAGGTCTTGAACAGGACTGTAGTCCCTAGTTACTGGCTTTCTTACTGGTAGCAGGGGGGTATTCCAGGCTGATTGACAGGGCCTTAGGACCCCAAGGGCCAATTATTTCTGAATATGGTGACTTATCCCATCCTTAGCTTCTTTGCTTAGAGGATATTGTTTAACACTGATTGGAGAGGCAGAGGCTTTTAATTCTACTACTATTGGAGGTTGTTTTATGGCTAGACCTAACCCAGCAGTTTCTGCCCAGGCATTAGGATAATCTTTTATCCATTTCTGTTGTAGTTTGCCTCTTTGATCAGTCCTAGGGGGCACGAAGTGTTGATGTTCATCTTCTACGGACATAGTCAATTCTGTGACTATGGGAGTTTTTACTGAAGGTTTTAGAACATCCACTTGGGGACCATCAGGGTTAAAGGTTACTCTAGCCCCGAGTTTGGTAAACAGATCCCTGTGCATCAATGGGGCTGGGCATTCTTGGATTACTAGGAAAGAGTGGTGGACTTTTCATTTTCCTACTTCCATAATCCTCTTAGTTGTCCAAGCCCGATAAGTAGTGTCATTAGCCCCTTGAACTAGGGACCATTTATTTGATATGGGGCCCAGTGAAGCCTTAAAGGCTGAGTATACTGCTCCTGTATCCACTTCAAAGTTCACTGGAGTCCCCTCCACTTCAAATGTTACCCTGAGCTCGGGGAGGGGATCCGAGTCCTGACATTCCTAGTCCTCTTCTAGAGTCAGCATGGCGGGCTGCCGTGGCTTCTTCTTTTTGGGGCACTCTTTGACTCAGTGTCCTTTTTCTCTACAGTAGGCACATTGATCTGAGGCCAGGGACAGCCTTTGGCGTGGGCCCAAGTATCCCTTTCTGACTCCCTGCTTTTTAATTTCTGGCGTATTTGCTGCTGTGAAGAAAATCTTAGCCAATGCTTTTGTCTGCCTTTTGCTCCTTTCATCCTTTTTTTGTTCCCTTTCCTTCTCTCTCCTCTGTTCCGTGTCCTCCTCAGTTTCTCTCTTATAATATACTTATATACTTATAATATATACTTATAATATATATCTTATAATATACTTTCTCAGCTTCTCTGTCTAAATCTCTTAAGGTCCTATTTTGTAACCCATCTAGACATTGTAACTTTCTCTTAATATCTTGGGCAGCCTGCTCAATAAAGGCCATTGTAACAAATGCCTTTTGGTCATCTGCCTGAAAATCAAAAGGAGTATATTTTCTATATGCTTCCATAATTCTCTCCAGAAACATAGAGGGAGACTCATTAGGCCCTTGGATAATCTCTCTTACCTTGGCTAAATTGGTCGGCTCTCTGGCGGCCACTCTGAGACCCGCTATTAGAGCCCGGCGATAAGTGGACAGATGCTTCCTACCTTCAAAGGTGTTGGGGTCCCAGTTGGGTCGGTTCATGGGCCCATAGGAATGGAGAGAGAGCATCACAGGGGCTTCTGAGTTTTCTATTATCCATCGCCGGTGGGTTCTTTTAGGTTGCCCATCTTCCCCCAGGGGAGGAGGGGTTGCTGCTGCTGTGGGGAAGTCCCCTGGAGGGCTTGGGTCTGGCCCAATTGCCTCTAGCAGTGGAGAGGCTGAGTCAGCGGTGGGAGGATCATCAGGAACTGTGTTGGGGGTTGGGGAGGGAGAGTAGACAATAAGGAGGGGGTGGAGTGTCCAGTCTTGTGACTCAGGGAGAAAGGAAGGAAGAGGGAGAGGAGCGGAAAGTTTGAATGATAGGAATGTGGGGGAAGGAGTATATGGCTGTTGATCTGGGTTGCCACGTGGCCCCGGCTGAATGACAATATCTCTGAATTTTCGGATTAGAGGAAAGTGGAAGGATTCTTCTGGGGCCATCTGAATTCGAGGGTGGGCCATTCTGAAGCACAGAGAGACTGCCAGGTACGGTGTTTTACTGAAAAGGAAAGATTCTGGGCCCTTGAGCGGACATCAGTCCAATGATCAAGGGTCAGGGACAGAGAAGAGCAAGTGCTTTGTCCCATAATGGGAGTTACTCAAACAGGGACAGTGAAGACACAAACACAACACAAAGACAAACAGTAAACGTTTAACATGAGTCCAAGACAAAGATTTGAACTGAGTAACTGGAAAATATTGATGGGTTAGACAATAAAAACAGACAGTAAACTCAACATGAGTTCAGAACAATGACCAAAACTGAGTTACCGGCAAAACCTGATGGGCTGGCAAATCAAATCCTGAAGCAAAACATAACCGAGTTGAGGAAACTACTATTCCTTGAATTCCCTAGTCCTCCGGAGTGTCCCTCAGGGACGTGATCTTGGCTCTGTGACACGTCTGTCAGACCATAGGAGAGAGCTAATGCTCTTCACCAACAGCCACTTTGCCACGCCCTAGCCTGAAACCCGAAACCAGAAAGAGGCACCTTACTTACCCCAAGAGGACTCCCTTGAGGTCTTCCATTCACCGCTCCTGGATATCTCACCTGGGGCCTCCAGATGAAAAGGTGCTGCGAACATCAAAGGAAAAGACAACAAAGAGGATTTCTCATGCATCAGCAAAGGGTTTATTGGGGGTCCAGAATGCTAGGCCTCAGAGCTCCCTTCAGAGGAGCAAAGAACAAAGAGCCCCGAGAACAACTTGAGCAGAGTTTATATACATTCTTTAGAGAGCTCAGGGACTTTACATACATCATAGCCTCCTTTAGGAAATCATCATGTACCACGGGAAAATGAAATAACAACTCTAAAACATGATTAGCACATTCATTGGAGGAAAAAGTTGGGGCAGGGGGTGATTGGTCAGCCCTCAGAAGGGGTATACATTTAAACTGATTGGTTGAAGCCCTGAGATGTATACTTGGTGAGATGCACGGCTTCTGGGAAGGGGTTGTTAAGTAACTAGGTGGTCAGGGAAGATTTCAACACACATCTAATGGGCAGTTCCAGGAATTGTCTTAACTGCCACAGGAATTTCAGGTTCTGAATGCAGCTTGGAAACTTTACAAAACCTGGTTCATTACATTTCGATTTCAATTTCTTTTATTCTTTCAGAACCTTACAGTGGAAGGTGAGAGACTTCATTCACAATGACTGCTCTTTTGGCTATATTGGTTTTGGATGCACACATGGGATCATTTTTTTGATCCGTCTGTTGCTGATAATCTAAGCCACAGCCTCACACAGGGCCAAGAGCCTGATTAAGACACATCTCTTTCCGAAGCAATTACTTCTCTGAGGTGAGTTTCAGAACTCAGTCTCTGAGGAGAATCACACCAGTGTTCAAAACCAGGTGGACCCAGTCATCTCTTCCAACTGCCACACAAATGACCACAATAAAAAACAAATCATTCTCACATGGAACTCAACTTCTTACATATATACACTCATTATACCCTTTGGCTAGAGGTTTTCATGAATGGCGCAGCCCAAGAGAGTGTCCAAAATAAGCTCCCTTGCCCCTCATTTGCCTAACCTCAGGGTGGCCTGAACACCCTTCCTGTGAACTAGGATTGATCACATAGTTCTTCCTTTAATACTGCTCTGCTTCTCCAATTTGAGGCCTACTGACTGTCAGGTTTAGATTCCTTATGTGATTTGGAGTAATTAGGAAACCAAAGCAACTTTGCAGCGCTTGAAAGAACTTATTTGACCCAAATGATCCCTATTCTCACTTGGTGGAAGTCAGGAAACTTACAGAGGAAGGCGAGAGACTTCATCCACAATGACTGATCTTTTTGCCATTTTGGTTTTGGATGCACACATTGCATCTTTCTTTAGATCCATCAGGAGCTGATAATCTAAGCCACAGCCTCACACAGAGCCACAAGGCTGATTCAGACACATACTTTTCCAAAGCAGTTAAGCAAAGAGCCACAGGTGATGCCCATTCACTTCCATTTGAAAACTTTTTTCTTCAAAATTCACAAAGGGGTGGCCTGAGGCAAAGACCTTCCTGACTTCAGGGTAACAGAACAATAAGTCAGCAAATCCCAATGCAGGGTTTCTCCACTGAGACTTTACTAGTCACAATGATATCTGAGTTTTGTGAGATGCTTGCAATTCCCTTCAGCTATCCAGTACATGGCCATGTCACAGAGCTTGGATGTGGTACATATCTTGGACAAAAAAACATGAGCCTATTCTGGAGAGTGGCCAGAATTCAGGAAGAAAACAGGAACTTAAGAAGATAGTAGGTGTTGCCCATCGAAAAGCAACCAACAGTCCTTTCCTAAAATGGGCAGGATGAATTCTGGGAAGCTTTCTACTAGACAGGATACATCCATTGATCTATTCTGTTTTCTAATATGTACAACCAAGGACACAGTGGGATACACAGACACAGACACACTCGCCTTGTCAAAGGACTTTCTAGAAACAGTCCACTCTAAACCAAACAAACCACCTTTCCTACCTATTCTCAGAACATGAGACAAAACCCCAAACTCACACCCACACTCAAAAAGTCACCTCCTTCCCACAAGTAAGTCTGTGACTATCCAGAGTGTCCTCTGACTGGTGGGCCATACTATGTTACCCCAAAATGGCCTGTCCTGTCTCAGGTCTGGTCTTCTTGTCCATCTCTGTGAAGTTGTATGGAGCCTGTGCTGACCACTACCTGTTTTCTCATTGAAGGCCCATCTTCAGAGCTCTACTTGCATTTTGTCATCCTCAAACCATTAGGTACCAAGAGAGACAGACTCTCTCCTTGGTAAATCCAAACAAGTAAGTCCACTGGGAATGGGACTGGGACTGGCTCTGTGTGCCTGGCTTCCTGGATCCCAAGTTCAGATAGTTGCATCACCAAAGAAGTGAGGTAGGTCAATTCCAACAGGAAGGGAATGAGGTCACTGCCTTGGCAACCACTTTGTCCTAACACTTGTTTCCAAGGGTCCCTTGAGATGGAGGCTGCCCCTACTTCCTGTGACACTTTCAGAAGTTAGAATGGTATATCAACCGTAGACACCAAGGAGAAGCTCTCCACACAGGGTTGGTTTGGTCCATCTTCTTTATATCAGTAGGAGAGAGGCTGATTCAGACACATCACTTCATCCTGAACAGGTGGTTTGCCAAGGAAGATGACTTTTGCTCTCTCAGGTCCTTCATAGCTGCTACATCTTCTCTAGGGATCATTTCTCATCAAACTTTGAGGTTCTCAGCAGGTGAAAGATCCCCTACATTCCTGTATTGTAAGACCAACTCTGTCCCTGCTCTTTTGTGAAGTTAGATTGAGGGAACAGTGTATGGTTAGGGTTAATAACATATTCTATTTGGGTTAGGAAACATTCTGCGGGATGAATAATGGTATGGGGAACCTGCGATATTCACAAGAATATATAGGTTAAATATAAGTATGAAACCTGAAATCTAGGTACGATTTGAAGCCCTGAAGGGCAATGGGCCCTTTAGTGAGATACTTTGCTTTGAATTATGTTCTGAACAGATATCTCAGATAAATCGATGTGCAATGGCAAAGGACCTTGTACCTTGGATGATTAAATGTCCTAGAGAACATCCAGTCAAAAAGGAATAGTCGGCAGGATTAGGAAGGTAGTCAGTAGGTTTAGAAAAAAGAGTGAATATAGGATTTGAACGAAAGTTTCATTAGCAGTAGGGTTTTGGGTAGAGAGTGAACGTAAATATGAGCACATATGAAGAGTCAGTCACAATGATGAACTGGGGAAAATATGTAGGAAAGCAGATATCAATAGAGACATTAGGAAATCAGGCAAAGTATAATGTAATAGGGTTAGACATTTTCAACATGGTTGAGGTTGAATATATAATCTTAGGAAGAAAGAAATATGTTGCCTCCAATAGGATTGACATTTGAGAGCATTAGGCAACCTGGACATGTTTGCTTTTAGTAATCAATGCTCACTTTCCATTTTGCTTTGGTGAAAGGTTAATAGGCACTTGTCACTTCCTGTTTTTCTGTATGCTTAACAAACCACTGTTGAAATCTTGAGAACTGTTTGCTAATTTTGTTCCCAGGATGTGCTGTCCCCAACTGCCAAACTGCAGAATATACTCCTTCACCCGGGTGCACGCAAACCGCACACTCGCCCTGACCCATCAATAAATTTCCCTTTCTGCCCTCTCCAAGAAAAGTATATAAGCTCTGTTAAAGCTATTCTCAGGGCTCTCTGCTCTATTCAAGTGAGCTCTGAGCCCCAGCATGCTGGACCCCCAATAACCTCTTTGCTGTGGCCGAGTGAAAATGCTATACTGTTCTGTACTTAAAAGATGCTTTCTTTTGCTTGCCTCTGCATAAAGATAGTCAGTTGCTGTTTGCTTTCGAGTAGGTAGACCCAGAAACCGGAAAGTCTTGTCAACTAACTTGGACTAGACTTCCACAGGGGTTCAAAAACTCCCCCAATCTCTTTGATGAAGCCCTTCACAGACATCTCTACAACTTCAGAACTACGCACCCCGAAGTCATTCTGCTTCAATATGTGGATGTCCAGCTACTGGCAGCCAACACCAAAGAAAATTGTGAGTCTGAGACCCAAGCACTATTATCTGAGCTTGCTCAACTTGGGTAGAGAGCTTTGGACAAAAAGGCCCAAATTTGCAAGCAAGAAGTAATCTTCCTGGGGTATTTCCTTAGGCGCGGTAAATGATGGCTCACTGAGCCCAGAAAACAAACCGTTGTGCAGATACCACCCCCATTTAACAGGAGACAACATAGAGAGTTTCTTGGGACTGCTGGCTTTAGCAGGTTATGGACCTGGGTTTGTGTTCTTAGCTGCTCCTTTATACCCGCTGTTAAATGAGAATGCCCAATTCCAATGGACCCTTGAGCACCAGCAAGCTTTTGATAACATCTAAGAACACTGACACTGAACTCCTCAACTTCACTGAGCCCAGCCTGCAATTTCAGAAAGCCCTACACTACATTAAAAATGTACATCAACTCAATCAACTTGGTTCCAAAAAACTGCCGGCATTACTGTAGGATCAAGAACGGAGTTTTAGACTAATTCACTCACAGTGAAAGAAAATAATTGAATGGGTAACAAAAGCCTGTCAGTTTTGTCAATTGGTTAATGCTTACCCTTCCAAGCTTCCTGCAGGAAAGCACCTATGAGGAACCAGACCAGGACAATTCTGGGAAGTGGACGTTACTGAAATTAAGCCAGCAAGGTATGGACTTAAATATCTCCTAGTCTTTGTAGATACATTTTCAGAATGGATTGAAGCCTTTCCCACCAAAAAAAAAAAAAAAAAAAAGAAAAGAAAACCGGCACAAATTGTGGTCAAGAAGATCCTGAAAAATATTTATCAAAGACACGTCCTGCCTAATTTAATATGGTCTGATAATTGAACAGCCTTCATGGGCCAGGTATATCAGGGGTTAGCCAGGACCCTGGGGATTAATTGGAAGTTACATTGTGCTTATAGACCCCAGAGCTCAGGACACGTAAAAAAAATAAATAGAACCATTAAAGAGACTTTAACAAAATTAAGCTTAGAGACCGGCATAAAAGATTAGACTATGCTCCTGCCTTATGCACTGTTTCATGCAAGAAATACTCCCTTTCTTTCTTTGTGTAACCTCACCCCCTATGAAATTCTCTATGGGGCCCTTCCTACACTAAGAGACCTAACCCCGACTCTAAGACCTAAGGATCCCTTCCACACACCCTTGCTTGACATACTTAAATCTCTTGTAAGAACTCAGGTATACCTGTGGAAACAGGTGGCCACTGCCTTCCAACCTGGGGACAAGGGGAATCCACATTGATATCAAGAAAGAGACTTCCTCTACATAAGATGACATCAGGTGTCATCCCTGGAACCCCGCTGGAAAGGACCATTCCAGGTGCTACTTATAACACCTACAGCAGTAAAAGTAGAGGGAATCACTTCCTGGATCCATGTCTCTCATCTCAAGCCTGTGCCATGTCCAGACTCTGGCTGAAAACTGGAAAAGACTGTTAACCCTTTCAAATTGCATATTCGCCACGTGGGTAAGGCTATAGACTCTCTCCTTGGCCACCCGTAGTCCTAACGCTCATCAGTCCCTTCAGCAGCGATGGCTGATCACAAATACTACTAGACAAGAAGTATGGTCTATCTTGCATACAGCCCCCTTAGGGACCTGGTGGCCATCTCTCCACCCAGACATTTGTCAGCTGGCTATAGGTCTTTCCTATTAGGATATCCCTGATGAAGAGGATCTCACTAAAATTCCATTAAATCCTTTCCGTACCATAGATAATGGAAACAAACATTATGGTTGTAGGGACAGGCAAGCCAGATGCAGGTTGGCTAGCCTATATTAGTATGTTTGCCCGGCAGACTATCAAAGCCACAAACCGCCACGGCTGTGTGGGGAAAAAGCCGACTTCTTCTGTAAGTCATGGGGATTTGAGCATACAGGGGCTGCCTGGTGGAACCCAAAATCCTCATCAAATTCAGTACACAGCATTGGCCATATTACCACTTAGAAAACCCAAACTGATGGCCAACAGAGGAGTCTCTAGATCCTCAAATTCTGTGTGACCTTTTTAACTTCTGCAAGTGCTCAAAAGGGTGAAAAGAAATTCCCCTATGTGAAGGCCTTTTTCCTCTTTCGCTCACATCCTGAACTATGCTTCTCCAATAGTTCCTCAAACTCAGCCTTCTGCTCCAGACTCTCTGCTGTCAGTCCCACCTCAGCAAACCTGATTTCTCTTCTCCAATTACTAGATCAAAAACCGAAACCTCCGCCGGTTCTCAGAGCATTGCCCCCTTGCTGAGGTAGCAGGTACTGAGGTACCCATCCATCCACTCACTTCTCTCTTTTCCTGTCAGTGCCCACACCGGGTCCCACCAGGTCCTCTTACCACTTAACCCAAAGCTCAAACCAGCTTAGGAGAGCCCTCAGACCCCTATTGAAGATGTAATGAAAATGGCCTTTAAAGTTGCTTTGTCATCACTGAAAACAGGTTACTAAGAATTTAAAGTCCCTCACAGGCTTTTTGGGATACTCACTCCCGTCTTCCTTTCTGTTCTACCGATTCTACTGCTCAATTTATGTTGCTAGGAAAATCCCAAACCCCTTTCCCATTATTCCTTTACATCTCTCCTTCCTTATTCTCAGATCCACGGAGCTGCTCTCACCCCCCGCCTTCCCCGTCTTCCCCCTCTGTACCAGGCCCACAGAAAAATCTTCACTGAACTTCTCCAGAAGTCTTCACCATGGCTGACTTTAGGACTTTCAGCAAAAGAGTCTCTATAAATGAGTTCAGTGTAGATTAACTTCCTCTTTTTCTGTTGCCCTGTTCTACTTGGCTACTGGCTGGAAAAATCAGCACTCCTAAGCTAGACACCCCCTTAATAGTTTTTCACAGAATATGTTAACAAGGCCTCTGGCCTTGAGCTGGGGCTTCACAGAGATGGCTACATTTCTAAAATAAAAATTTACAAACTGGGCTCCATGGTAACAGTTGGCCGGGGGATAAAAGAAAAGGAAAAAAAAGCTCTCTGCCTCCCAGGTGTCCTTGAAAAGTTAACTTGCCCACAATAAAGGAAAAAACAGAAAAAAAGCTTCTTTTTGTGAATTTCTGCAGACTGTGAACTTCTGAGTCCCTTCTCTTTCATGTTGGGTACAAAATTCTGAAACTACCTAAACTTGGGGTTGAGGATGTTAATTGATTACAACAGAAGCAATGCCCTCTGAATCCGGTTGCAACCAAATAGGACTGTTTCCCTGTCTTTGGTGCTATCTTAAGTGCCGTGCCTTGTCCGTCCCTACAACAGTATAATTCTATATACTTAAACATTGTTCATGTTTTCATGAAATGGTCAACAGATGTGATTAATTGTGTAATGGTGAAGATGTGTCCCAGATTGCTCTATAATGACCCAGGTTCATTTGAAGTTCAAACACGGGGGCATACAACCCGGTTCCACTGGGAACATATATCCCTCACTTTAGCCATCATATTAGGAATTGGAGTTGCGGCAGTGGTAGTCACAGGAACCACTGCCCTGCTCCATGATACACAACAAATGACCCAAATAGAAGCAGCAAGAGACCAAAACTTAAAGATAATAGAAACCTCCATCACAGCTTTGCAGGAATCTTTAACATGTCTCTCTGAAGTTGTTTTACACTCCAGTTGAGAGTTGGATCTCCTCTTCATGAGAGAAGGGTGCCTTTGTGCTGCATTGATGTAAGAATGTTCTTTTGATGCCGACCATACTGAGGTTGTAAAAAAAACCTTTGAGTAAAATAAAAGGATGCCTTGAAAAGCGTCAACGAGAGAGAGAGGCCCAAAAAGGGTGGTTTGAGTCTTTGTTCACACAGTCCCCCTGCTTATCTACGCTTTTATCAACCCTGGCCTGTCCAATAATAATCCTCATATTATTGCTAACTATAAAACCCTGTTTGCTTAACCATGTAATTTCTTTTCTCCAAGCTCAAATTGGATAAGTTAAACTTATGGTAATACCCCACTAGCAGACATAGAATGTGACACGTCCCAATAATCACTTTTATGATTAAAAGTAGCAAGAAGAAGAAGTGGGGAATGAAAGGTTAATAAAAAAGGTACTTGTAACTTCCTGTTTTTCTGTATGCTTAACAAAACACTGTTGAAATCTTGAGAACTGTTTGTAATCTTGTTCCCAGATTGTGCTGTCCCCAACTGCCAAATTGCAGAATGTATTCCCTCACCCAGTTTCACACTAACCACCCACTCGCTCTGACCCATCAATAAATTTCCATCCCTGCCCTCTCCAAGGAAAGTATATAAGCTCTCCTTAAGCTGTTCTCAGGGCTCTCTGCTCTATTCATGTGAGCTCTGAGCCCCAGCTTGCTGGACCCCCAATTAACCCCTTGCTGTTGCATGAGACACTATCTTGGTGATCTCTTCCACCGACGCTTGCAGGAACATTACTTGGATGTTTGAATGTAGAAGAGAAAATCCAGTCATAAACGGATAGTCGGTAAGATTAAGAAGATAGTCGGTAGGTTTAGGAAGAAGAGTGAGTATAGGATTTGGAAAACAATATCTTTAGCAATAGGGGTTCGGTTAGAGAGTGAATGTAAATGTCAGCACATGTGAACAGTCACAATAATGAAGTGGGAAAAATATGTAGGAAAGCAGATATCAATAAAGACATTACAAAATCAGGCAAAGTATAAAGTGCGTGATACGATTAGACATTTTCAACAGAATTGAGTTAGAATATATAATCTTAAGAAGAAACAAATATGTAGTCACCAATAGGATTGACATTTGAGAGCATTAGGCAACTTTGACATGGATGTTTTTTGTAATCCATGCTCACTTTCCATTTAGGCTTTGGTACAATCAAAAGTGTGACCTTTACATTTGTCTCCAGAATACTACTGTGATAAAATGTATATGTAGATATGGTGACATGAGTGTTTCTTCCACCATTTCTGGGAGCAATATTTTGAAGACATATAAATGGGTATTGGGGGTACAAAGAGGTGTACACTGTGTCATTGAATATAGAGATAATGCATGAATAGACCATAAGTGAATAAATAATATAACTGGTTCCACATTAAATAACGGATTGAATAGATATCTGAAAATATATAAGAAATCTTATATTGATACACAATCATTCATTCCAACCAATGATACATCTAATATTAATATTAGGGTTACGGTTTATCATGAAGATATGTTAGTTTTGCTACAAAAGTGATTATGGAAATCGAAAATAATGTGTTTGGAAAGAGTCAGTCATAATGCTGGCAATATGTAAACAAGGCCTCTGGCCTTGAGCTGGGGCTTCACAGAGATGGCTACATTTCTAAGATAAAGAAGTTACCAACTGGGCTCCATGGTAACATCTGGCTGAGAGAAAAAAAAAAGAGAAGAAAATAGCTCTGCCCCATTCCCGGTATCCTTAAAATGTTAACTTGCCCAGAACAGAGAAAAAAAAAAAAAAACAGAAACAAAAACTGCTTTTTATAAACTTCTGCAGATTGTGAACTTCTGAGCCCCTCCCATCCATGTTGGGTACAAAATTCTGAAACAATTTAAACTTGGGGTGCAGGGGATTAAATGATTACAACAGAAGCAATGCCCTCTAAATCCGGTTGCAACCAAATAGGTCTTCGGTGCTATCTTAGTTGCCTTACCTTGCCTTGTCCATCCCTTTTCTCATGAAAAGACCAGTCGAGAAACATGGAGGAATGCATGTGCTCTGAAGCAGGAAATGATTGATAGTGAAACAAATGCCTATTAATTTTCTAACTTGTGGATGAAATATATATCCTATGATGTGCATAAATTGAAGAAATAGTAATCTACCAGTGTTGAATAAAAATGAACGTCAAAATACACATCATGTCCGATTGGAATCTACTTGCATTGATGTTAAACTGGGTCAGGTACTGTAGAAATATTAGGATTTGTGTGCACCATTCACTCAAGTTACTTTTCAGTATAGGAAAGATATATGTTTTTATGGTTAATGAATATTTCTAAGAATAATCTTTGGAAAGTTGATTATAAATTTACGTATATGAATATGAATGAATTTCGTGAGTGTAAAATAAGACACATATTTAATATTTTGAAAAATCTGGAGAGTGTATATATATATATATATATATATATATATATATATGTGTGTGTGTGTGTGTGTGTGTGTGTGTGTGTGTGTGTGTGTGTGTGTGTGACTAAAGTCACGGTGGCCTGGACACCCTTCTTGTGAACCAGGAGTGATCAAATAAGTCTGCCATTAATACTTTTCCACTTCTCCAATTTGAGGCCTTCTGACTTTGGCGTTTAGATTCTTTATGTGAAATGGAGTCAAGAAAAAACCGAAGCACTTATGGATTTGCCTCTGCATGGTTTTGAAGAATTCATTTGACCCAAAGGATCCCTATTCCCCTTGATGGAGGTCAGGAACTTTACATAGAAAGGCGAGAGACTTCATCTACAATGATTGCGAATTTTTGCCATTTTGATTTTGTATGCACACATGGGATCTTTCTTTACATCCATCAGGTGTTGGTAATCTAAGCCACAGCCTCACACAGGGCCAAGAGACTGATTCAGACACATCCCTTTCCAAAGCAGTTAAGCAAAGAGCCAGTTAGGCTTCAGAAAGGGGTGGCGTGAGGCAAAGCCCTTCCTGACATTCAGGGCAAAAGAACAATAGGTAAGCAAAAGGCCCATAGCAGGGTTCCTCCACTGAGACTTTGCTGGTCACACTGATATCTGAGTTTTCTGAGATGCTCGCCATTCCCTTCAGCTATCCAGTACATGGCCATATCACAGAGCTTGGAGGTGGTAAATATCTTGGACACAAAACCATGAGCCTATTCTTGAGTGTAGCCAGAATTCAGGAAGAAAATGGGAACTTAGGAAGTTTGTAGGTGTTGCCCTTCGATAATGCAAGTCACAATCCATTCATAAATTGGGCAGGATTGATGCTGGGAAGCTTTCTACTAGACAGGACACATCCATTGATGCATTCTCTTTTCTAATGTCTACAACAACAGACACATTGGGATACACAGACATAGAAACACTTGCCTTGTCAAACGACTTACTAGAAACAGTTCACTCCAAACCAAACAAACAGCCTTTCTTACCTTTTCTCAGAACATGAGATAAAACCACAAACACACAACAAAAACCACAAAGGCAACGCCTTCCCCCAAGTAGGTCTGTGACTATTCGGAGTGTACTCTCACTGGTGAGCCTTACTATGTACCTCCAAAATGGCCTGTCCTGTCTCAGATCTGGTCTCTTTGGCCAACTCTGTGAAATTGTCAGGAGCCCGTGGTGAGCCACTACTTGCTTTCTCTTGAAAGGCCAGTCTTCAAAGATTTCCTGGCATTTGGCCATCTTCACATCAATAGATACCAAGAAAGACTGACTCTGTCCTTACAAAATCCAAACAAATGAGCCCACTGGGACTGGGACTAGGACTGGCTCTGGGTGCCTGGAATCCTGGATTGCAAGTTCAGAGAGTTCCATCACCAAGGAATAGAGATGAGGTCACTTCCTTCAGGAACTGAATGAGGTCACTGCCTTTGCAACCACTTTTTCCTAACAGTTGCTTCCAAGGGTCCCATGAGATAGGTGCTGCCCCTATTTCCGGTGACCCTCTCACCAGTTAGTATACTATATCACCCATAGGCACCCGTGAACAGCTCTGCACACAGGCCTGGATTGGTCCATCTTCTGTACATTAGGAACAGAGACACTCAGTCAGACACAACCCCTCTCCAGACAGGGTTGTTTTCCATGGAAGATGACTTTTGCTCTCTCAGGTCCTTAATAGCTGCCTACATCTTCTCCAGGGATTATTTCTGCATGGACCTTTGAGGTTTTCAGCAGGTGGTATATCCCCTACATTCCTATATTGTAAGACCAACACTTTCCCTGCTCTTTTATAAAGTTAGAATGAGGGAATAGTATATGGTTTGGGTTAATTACATGTTCGATTTGGGTTAGGAATCATTTTGCTGGATGAATAATGGTATTGGAAATCTGTGATATTTATAAAAATATAGAGGTGAAATATATGTATGAAAACAGAAATCTAAGTAATATTTGAAGCCCAGAAACGGATTGGGCCCTTGATTGGGAGACTTAGCTTTGAATTATGTCCTGCACAGATGTCTCAGATAAATCAATACACAATGGCATCGGACCTTGTACCTTGAATGATTGAATGTCGAAGAGAACATCCATTCAAAAAAGGATAGTCAGTAGGATTTGGGAGATAGTTGGTAGATTCAGAAAGAAGAGTGAGTATAGGATTTGGACCAAAAGTTATTTAGCAATTGGGTTTCAGGTAGAGAGTGAATGTAAATGTCAAATGAACAGTCAAAATGATGAACTGGGAATTTATGAAGGAAAGCCGATATCAATAGAGACATTAGGATATCAGGCAAAGTAAAGTGAGTGATAGGATTAGACATTTTCAACAGGGTTGATTTTGAATATATAATCTTAGAAAGAAACAAATATGTAGTCAACAATTGGATTGACATTTGAGAGAATTAGGCAACCTGGACATGGATGTTTTTAGAAATCCATGCTCACTTTAAATTTAGGCTTTGGTACAATCATAAGTGTGACCTTTGCTTTATTTTCCAGAATATTACTGTGATAAAATGTATATGTAGATCAGGTGACATGAGTATTTCTTCCACCATTTCTGGGAACAATATTTTGAAGACGTATAAATGAGTATTGGGGGTAGAAAGTGGTGTAGTATCTGTCTAAGAATATAGAGATAATGCAAGAATAGACCATACTGTGAATAAATAATATAATTGGTCCGCTTTAAATAATGGATTGAGTTGATATCTGAAAATATACAGAAAATCTAATGTTGATATAAAATCATTCATTCCAACCAGTTATACTTCTAATGGTAATATTAAGGTGATATTTTATCATGAAGAGTGTGTGAGTTATGCTTCAAAAGTGATTATGGAAATCGAAAATAATGTGTTTAGAAAGAAGTCTTGTTAAAAAACGTGGAGGAATACATGTGTTCTGAAGAATGAAGTTATTGAAAGTGAAACAAATGCCAATAAATTTGCTAACTTGTGTATGAAATATATATCTTATGATGTGCATAAACTGAAGAAATAGTAATGTAGTAATAATGACTAAAAATGAACATCAAAATACACATCACGTTCCATAATTATCTACTTGCATTGGTGTTAAACTGGGTCAGTTACTGTAGAAATATTAGGATTCGTATGCACCATTCACAGAAGTTAGTTTTTATGTCTAGGAAACAAATATGTATTTCAGGTGGATGAATATTTCTGAGAATAATCTTTTGAATATTTGATTATAAATCCACATACATGAATACGAATAAATTTAGGGAGTGTACATTGAGACCCATATATTTCATATTTTGAAAAACTTGGAGAGTGTACACACACACACACACACACACACACACACACAGACATTAAAAAGTAGCAATATATATGGAAATCGAAATTCATCATGAAATGTATATCATCCACTGATCCAAAAATATTCATTATACTGAACATGATTTTATTTATCATGTTGTTCATCTACGAAGCTCACCCATAGGTTGAATTTTCAGTTCCAACTGTGTTTAGGTGGAGTGATCTCTTCTCCCAATTTGTATCTGCAAAGTCAGCCACCTCACAAGAATGTACATGTGATAACAGGTACGATTCAATATGTGCATATGAAATAACATGTGCTGAATTGGCTACAGAGAAAGGCAGAGAGGAATTCATCTATTTGTTAACTTTAAAAACACATGGAGAACTATTTCAACAAAATATTGACTAGATTTATAAGTCCTACCCTGTATAATGCAAAAGGCAAGTCCAGCAATACACTATGTCTCGTCTAAACTGCTTGTATTTCTATTCGGTTTGGGTTATTTTTCTCCATCATTTTAGAATTAGTAGTCAGAGTCTAGTAGGGTATGCGTTAGTGTCAGGCATTCAGCATTTTGAATTGAAAATAGGAAAATGAATCCAATGTGTATGTAAATATGTGCTTCACAAAAATCTTCCCACTCTAATCCAGAACAATGCCTTGACTTTACCTTCACTCCAAGTAAAATACAATTAGAGTGGACGAGTTAGAAAATCTGTGAATACATATCTGGAATGTAATATGCTCAAGAGTTCACAACCTTGAAGGTGGTAGAGGAGTTTCCAAAAGTAAGGGACAGGTAAATACTCCACAAAAATGGAGCTCTTCTGGACTAAAGACTTCTGGTGAAACTGCCTCTGAGTTTGGGCACTTGAAATATTTGTTGTTGTCAGGAGTTTTAGCCTTTTTTGTAGAGAGACCATCAAAGCTAGGTATGTATCTAAGTGACCTGGAGGACATGGTTTCTTATTTTCTAATGAACATGAGGCAGCAGTGCTGAATTATCTCTTTGTAGGAAACTGTGGCCACTGCGGGCAAACTCTTTCCGTGTGGACTGTAAAGCCATCTGGCCATCCTCCACTTGTCGATGTGTTTCTTGCTGCTGCAATGTGAGTTTGGTATTTGCTTCACAAAATACAAGGAGTTAAACTGGGACACAGTGCTAAAGGGAGTTCTGTCACGTGTGGTGTGTCAGGTTCTGCAGGATAATGAACCAACCAGGCTTCAATCCCACATAGCTTGCATCCTTAACCATAGCAATCTGATTCTGAACATTGCCCTGAAAACTCTCCACATAACAAGATGCCTTTACATAGAAGGGTCTGCTGGGTGCACCATGTCAGTCACAAGCCATTTGGAAGCCAATGGCAGATCCACATTGCCCCACCACAGATATTTTATCACACAACTGCACACGACTTTTCTAGGCCCATTTCACATCAGGCTCCAACTTACTGGCATCTCTGTTCTACACCATTTTCATGGTCATGGGAATTTCAAAAATTTCATGGTATTTATCTAGCCATTTTACAAGAATGATGTTGGAGGCACTGTGTGTTTAACTTCATTCAGGAACAATTAAATGGTGAGGAAGCTCATTTCAATGAAAGCTCTGGAGAAATCTCACAGGCAAGGCTTCCAAAGAGTGGCCAAAATTTCACAGGAAGCCAGACCTATTGCTGTCTACAATGTGAGGTACATGTGTGTTTTGACTCTCAACTATGGCTGCCATGTCTTTCAGAATAAAACCATGTGATATCCTGGATTAGATTCCAAGTGCTCTGTGGAAAGCAAACCTGGGCCTAGATCTCGGTTTACAAGGGCGACTCTCATGCGTGACCAACTAAAATCCCAACATATTTCATGATAACACTTCTCTAAGTCAGCTCTAGAACTCAGTCTCTAAGGGGAAATCACACCAGAGTTCAGCCCAGGTATACCCAGTCATATCTTCCAACTACCACACAAATGACCACAATTAAAACCAAACACTCCCACATGGTCCTCATTTTCTTCCATATATACACTCTCATACTACGCTCTGTCTGGAGGTTTCCATGAGTGGCGAAGTCCAAGACAGTGTCCAAAATAAGCTTTCTTGCCCTTCATTGCCTAAATTCATGGAGGCCTGGACACCCTTCCTGTGAACCAGGTGTGATCAAATAGGCCTGCCCTTAATACACCTCTGCTTCTCCAATTTGAGGCCTACTGACTGTCAGGTATAGATGTTTTTATGTGAATTGGAGTCATGAGAAAACCCAAGAACCTATGTGCTAGACTCTCCAGGGCTTTGAAGAACTCATTTGACACAAAGGATGCGTATTTTCACTTGATGGAGTTCAGTAGACTTACAAAGGAAGGAAAGAGACTTCATCCACAGGGAGTGCTCTTTTGGCCATTTTGGGTATGGATTCACACACGGAATGATCCATCAGGTGATGAGAATCTAAGCCACAACCTCACACAGGTCCAAGAGGCTGATTCAGACACATTATCAGGATCAATCACTTGATTTTTTCCTCTGTCTAACTAGCTAGAGAGACCTTCTCTTTTAATTGAATTTTTATCTCTGTCTGACTAGCTCGAGAGACCTTCTCTTTTACTTGAATATTTCTACTATAACTATAATACAACCCAAGAAGATAAAATTATTACTCCATATACTATGAATCACATTGATGATTTAGATAATTAGTTAAATACTTGGGCAATAATCATGTGCAAATCTAATGTTTCATTTGATAACCACTTACCATCTAATCCTTTATTGTCTTTTTGGTCATCACATCATGTAATTTTTCCAAAAATGACAAGAAAAACACCTATTATAAATGCTACAAATATATTCACTGATGGGTCAAATAATGGTACAGCAGTAATATTTACACCTGATCAAACTTTTACATTTTTAGTACCCAAACAATTAGCTCAAAATGTAGAGCTTAATGCAGTATTACAAGCTTTTGTGATGCTTAAAGCATCTGTAATTAATTTATTTACTGATAATCAGTATATAGTTAGTGCTATAGTATCACTTGAAGATGGTAGAAGGATTTCCCCTTCCTCTACTATTTTCTCTTTGCTTTCGACTATACAAAGTCTAATCTGGAACAGGAAATATCCGTTTTTTATAGGATATTTCAGGACACATACAGGATTGCCTGGAGCCCTTAGTTTGGGCAATTATTTAGCAGATAAAACAACACATGACATTCATACATATTTTCTCTACACTAGAAGAAGCTACAAATTTTCATAAAAAGTTCCATGTCAATGCTAATACTTTACAAAAGCGTTTCAAAGTAACTAAGGAACAAGCTCGACAAATAATAAAACAATGTCAAAATTGTGTGAGCTTTTTACCACAAGTTAATCTTGGAGTCAATCCTAGAGGATTGATACCTAACCATATTTGGCAGATGAACGTCACAAACTTGCCAGAATTTGGAAAATTAAAATATTTGCATGTTACAGTTGATACTTCTTCTGGATTTTTGATGGGCTCCCTTCTTGCTGGAGAAAAAAGCTAAAGATGTTATAGCTCATTGCTTACAAAATTTTGCCACTGTGGGCGTTCCAAAAGAGTTAAAAACAGATAATGCCCCTGCTTATACTTCTACTTCTTTTAAACAATTTTGCTCATCATTTGGCATTACTCATATAACAGGAATCCCATACAATCCACAGGGAGAAGGCATAGTTGAAAGAGCACATGAAACTATTAAAACGTACATATTAAAGCAAAAAGAACAAATTGGGAAGGGCTATATATTCCCCAAAGGTAAACTTAAAATAACCCTTTTACTCTAAACTTTTTTAATTTGGGTTCATCAGGACTTAGTGCTGCAGAAAGGCATATATGTCCAAAAAATGTACATAAGCCCAAGGTACTTTGGAAGGATATTCTAACAGGACAATGGAAAGGTCCTGACCAAGTAATTGTCTGGAGTCCGGGGTCTGTTTTTGTGTTTCCACAGGGAGAACAGTAGCCAATTTGGATTCCAGAGAGATTAACTAAAGAGATTTCTACAGACCAAAAATAAGATGATTTGGCTCAAATCAATAAGAGCTGATACGCAGAACTCCAGTTTGGCTGTTCTTACATCTGTGACAGAACCAGAATGTTTTTTTCAAATCTATTTTATTATTCCCCTTTCTCATATCATGAAGTTTTATTTATTTTTTTTAGCTCATACAGAACTTGGTTAATGTTTTGCTGATCAGTTCTATTTTTGGACAATAGAGTTTTTAGACATTGCAATGGAGATTTCACCTGTAAAAAGTCATAAGGCCTTTAATATTATGTCATGTGTTGTATGTATTATATTATGTGTGCACTTGTGTTTTGTGTTATATGTTTGATTTCACATCTTTTCTGTGTTGACTATATTCTTTTCAAGTTGATATTCTTTGTCTTCATTATCTGATGTTCTGACTTCTACTTGATCTAGTCTGTTTGTAATATTCTCATTAGCGCTTTTAATCTGATTTACGGTTTCTTGCATTTCTATGATTACAACTTGATTATTTTTTAACACCTCTATCTCCTGATAAAGCTCATTCTTTGCGGATTTAATTTGTGTGGTTAGTTCCTCTTCAAAATATACTTTCAATGCTTGGATTTGCTGTCTCATGTCTTCTCTAATATTCCGTTCCATCTGAATTAGGAATGCCTTGATTTCTTTCCCTGTCCATATTTCTGATTCTTCTAGGTCCTCCTGTATATTTAGATTGTCCTGAATTGTTTGTAACCCCTTTTTCCCTTGTTTTTTCATATTGTTCACGTTGCTTTCCAGCTCTGTTTGACTGCTTTGTAACTGCTTTCTCCTATACATTTGTTTTGGCTTTGTATATCTCTGTTGTCTCTCTTTTGTGGTGGAAGATTATGCCTAAAAATTTTGGGCTTTGTTGTACTTTAAAGCTGATTCATTCAATTCATATAAGGCTTCTAGGTTCTGTATGCATATAATGATTTGCTGTTTGTTCTTAGGACTATATGTTTAGGTTGGGTGCTCTGGTGGTACAATGGTTAGTATGTCTCGGCTGCTTAAGAAGATTGCTCCACTGAAGGTGGATACTACCAGGCAATTGGATCAGGGTGTTGGTAGTAGCTAGGTATTTAGGAGTCTTATAGACAGCCTCGAGACATTCACCTATTTGCATTTAGACAATTACACACAATGGAAGATGTAATGCTTGGAATGAGAGTGGGGGGGTAGGAGAATGAAGGTGCTCTTAAAAAGAAAAAAAGGATAGAGGGAGAGATAGATTAGAGGGGAATGAAAAGAACAATAAAACTTGAAATGGGATAGAAAGAGAGAAGGAAAAGGGGGGAAAGAAACAGGGAGAGAAGAAGGAGAGAAAAAAATATCAACAACAGCAACAACAACAACAAAAAAATTAAAGTCTTAGAGATCCACCTTCTTCTCTTCCAGTAGGCGGAGCTGTGCCTTCCAAGCGGAGTGTCTGCTCTCTTCCTGCCGATAGCTATCCCTGTAGGGCATCTTCTGGGGGTCTCTCAGACTTGTCAGTCCAGAGCCATTTCACTTCTCCAGCTCTTAACCCCCTTCCTCCTGTCAGCCTGCCAGCCAGGTCCTGTTCCCCAGAAGTGATTCTCCAGAGATCTAGTTACACTTGCAGCCCCACCGAGTGCCCCTTTTAAGCCTCAGTGCTGTGGTAAACTGGCGGATAAGACCTTAGGGGTCACCACTGGTGATATGGGGGCCTTGGGTTCTGGGCTCCCCTCTGCTTCCCTACGGACACGACCCCTGAGAAGTCAATGAAGTTTCCTGGCTGCTTGTATCAGTATGGGGAGTCACACACCTGCTAAAGTGGATTTTGCTGGGAAGGAATTTCGCCGGCCGAACTCCGATGATGTCACCTCTCTGCTATGGTGGGCCCCAGGCTTCTTGCCGGATTGACCGAGGGGAGGTGTGGGACTGGTCCGGCCCGGTTCACCTCAGCTCCTGGGGGGTGGAGGCTTGGCTAAAGACTTCTTCCTGCCAAGCTGTGTCTCGGCGTCTAGCAGGACCCAGTCACTTTGGCTGCGAGCCGGTGGACGGATCTGCAGCTGTGCCCGCGGTGCGCAGACTGTGGCTGGTGAATCTCGAACTCCGCGTCTAGTGGCAGGGTCCCACTCGTCCGGGTCACACAGACGCTTCAAAAAAATTCTTGTAGCTCCCGGGCAGTCTCCCTTCAGTGGTATTTTGCTAGGAGAATCTCCGTTGGTAGAATCCAAGAGTTATCCTTGCGACTTTATGACCCCATCACTGGGAGTGCATTAAAAGCGCAGCCTCTCTGCCCGCCGCCATGTTGGATCCACCTTTTCTTTTCATTATATTTAATAATTCTCTTCTAGACAATGTAAATTGTTAAGAAAATTGTTTTCTTTTAGTGCCTTTTGGAATGTTACATAATTCTTTCTTTAGGCATTGTTGCCAGAATTTCTATCTTCATCCCAGTGCATGTGAAGTCAAAGATAAAACCAATCTACAGCTTCTGCAATAGCCATCACTGAACTGCTTGCAGAACTTGCCTGGACTATGTATCACTTGTATGCATTGTGAACTCACCTGCCTGCATTGTGAACTATCTGTTGGTGCAGTGACGTGTGGTAGTGTTGGGGTATTTCTCTGATGATGTCATCGGTGGTACAATTTTTTCAAAAAGAGCCATCAATTGCCTTGGTGTATCTTCCTCCCTTCTGCTTTTCATGGTTGTTCAGCTAAAATTAGGGGGACACCAGAGATGAGGCAAAGAGCCTCACCCGCCCACTGGTACAAAGACCTCTCCACAGGTGTGGATGTATACTGGACCTGTAGTCAGTGACGGGTAAGATCCAATTACAATGGTACCAATCTAAGACAGGAGGCTGACACCTTGAGGTCAGGTCACTCGATAATGGGTAAGAACCATATGTACTATTGGACAACCTAAGGCAGGCATGGTCCCTAAGCCACACGCTTGTTGTTTAAACAGAGAGGGTTAGATGTTGAGAGCCACAGCCCAAGGGGCCAAAGCAAACTTTCAGACTGCCAGCTGATGGTTGGCTCACAGCGGCCCCAGCAACATCTAGCTGATTGGCTCCTCTGCGGTGATGCCCATTGGGCTGTTTCCCCACCCTTTCAAATTATGGAGCTGCTTTTTGGGGGATTTTTTTGGCTCTGCTCAAACAACCCAGCCAATCGACCTCAAGAGCAGGAGGAGAGGGGAGGTTGAGAGCTTGTGGGAAGCCGGTGGTGGCAGTTGTGCTCTGAGTGTTTTTCCCGAGGAGCTATTTTTTGGCGTGTGTGGTTCTAAAAATAAAGTTAGCTTTTGACAAGTGGCTCCTGAATTGTGCCCAGCCAGACTGTGTCAATCCTAAATTGATGGAGCAAAATAACCAAAACAGAATAGAGATACAAGCAGTTCAGAGGAGGCATGGTGTATAGCTGGACTTACCTTTTGTATGATAAAGGGTAGGTGTTATAAATCAAGTCAATATTAAATTGAAGTAGTTCTCCATGTGTTTTAAAGATAACAAATCCGTGAATTCCTGTCGCCCTTTATCTGTATCCTATTCAGCACATGTATTTTTGTATGCACATATAGAATCCTACCTGGTATCACATGTACACTTTTGTGAGGTGGCTGACTTGGCAGATACAAATTGTCAAAAGAGATCACTCCTCCTGAACGTTGTTGGAACTGAAAATTAAAACTACGGGTGAGCTTCCTAGTTGAACAAGATAATACATAAATCCATGTTCAGTAAAATGAATATTTTTGGATCTGTGAAAGATATATATTTCATAATAAATTTCGATTGGCATATATGTCGCTACCTTTTAATGTCTGCGCGTGTGTGTGTGTGTGTGTGTGTGTGTGTGTATATATATATATATATATACACACTCTCCAGATTTTTCAGAATATAAAATATATGTGTCTTTTTATACAATCCCTAAATGCATTCATATTCATGTATGTGGATTTATAATCAAATGTTCACAAAATTATTCTCAGAAATATTCATCCACCTCAAATACATATTGTTTCCTAGTACTGAAATCTAAATTCAGTGAATGGTGCATAGAAGTCCTAATTTTTCTACAGTATCTGACCCACTTTAACATCAATGCAAGTAGATTACTATGGTACATGATGTGTATTATGACATTCATTTTTATTCAACAATGTTACATGACTATTTCTTCAGTTTATGCACATCATAGGATATATATTTCATTCACAAGTTTTCAAATTTATAGGCATTTGTTTCACTTTCTATCACTTCCTGCTTCAGTACACATGTATTCCTCCATGTTTTTTGACTGGTCTTTTCATGAGACTACTTTTCATTTTAGATTTCAATAATCGCTTTTGAAGCAAACCTCACACACTCTTCATGACAAACCATAACCTTAATATTACCATTAGATCTATAAATGGTTGTAATGAATGTATGTATATCAATATAAGATTTCCTGTATATTTTCAGATATCAGTTCAATCCATAATTTAAAGTTGGAACCAGTTATATTATTTATTCACAGTATGGTCAATTCATTCATTTTATCTATATTTGTAGACACAGGGTAGACCTATTTGTACACCCAATACTAATTTATACATCTTCAAAATATTGACCACAGAATTGGTGGAAGAAATACTCATGTCACCTGATCTACATATACACTTTATCACAGTAATATTCTGGACACAAAATGCAAAGTTCACACTTATGATTGTACCAAAACCTAAATGGAAAGTGAGCATGGATTACTAAAAACATCCAAGTCCAGATTGCCTAATGCTCTCAAATGTTAATCCTATTGGTGCTAAATATTTGTTTTTTTCTAAGATTGTATATTCAACATCTACCATGTTGAAAATGTCTAATCCTATCAATCAATTTATACTTTGCCTGATTTCTTCATGTCTCTATTGATATCTGCTTCCCTATATATTTTCCCCAGTTAATCATTGTGACTGACTCATCACATGTTCTGACATTTACATTCATTCTCTACGAGAAACCCTATTGCTAAAGACCTTTTGGACCAAATCCTATACTCACTCTTTTTCCTAAACCTACTGACTATCTTTCCAATCCTACCGACTACCCTTTTTAAGTGGATGTTTTCTTCTACATTCAATCATCCAATTTACAAGGTCCTATGCCATTGTTTATCGATTTATCTGAGACATCTGTGCAGAAGGTATTTCAAAGTTAAGTATCCCAATCAAGGACCCAATGCTCTTCTGGGCTTCAAATCTTACCTAGACTTCTGTATTCATACTTATATTTCACCTGTATATTCTTGTAAATATCACAGGTTCCCAATGCCATTATTCATCATGCAGAATGATTCCTAACCCAAATCGAACCTGTTATTACCCTAACCATACACTGTTCCCTCAATCTAACTTTACAGAAAAGCAGGGACAGAGTTGGTCTTACAATCAGGAGTGTAGGGGATCTTCCACCTGCTGAGAACCTCAAAGGTCAATACAGAAATGATCCATGGAGAAGATGTAGGCAGCAATGAAGGACCTGAGGGAGGAAAAGTCAACTTCCATCGCAAACAACCTGGTCAGGGTGAAGGGATGTGTCTGAATCAGCCTCTTTCATCTTAATGTAGAGAAGATGGACCAAACCAAGCCTGTGTGGAGAGCTGTGCCCAGGTGCCTATGGTTGATATACCATTCTAACTTGTGAAAACGTCACAGCAAGTAGGTGCACCCTCCATCTCATGGGACCCTTGGAAGCAACTGTTAGGACAAAGTGGTTGCCAAGGCAGTGACTTCATTCACTTCCTGAAAGAAGTTACCTCACATAACTTCCTTGGTGATGGAACTCTCTAAACTTGGGATTCAGGAAGCCAGGCAACCACAGCCAGTTCCAGTCACAGTTCCAGTGGTCTCACTTGTTTGGGTAAACCAAAGACAGAGTCAGTCTTTCTTGGTACCTAGTTATGTGAGGATGGCCAAATGCTAGGAAAGCTAAGAAGAGGGGCCTTTCCTGAGAAAGAAGGTAGTGGCTCACCAGTGACTTTTGACAACTTCACAGAGTTGGCCAAGGAGACCAGAACTGAGACAGCACAGTGCATTTCGTGGAAATATTGTATGTCCCACCCATCATAGGACACTCCGGATAGTCACAGACCTACTTTGGGAAAGGTGGTGTCTTTTTGAGTGTGGGTGTGAGTTTGTGGTTTTGTCTCATGTTCTGAGAATATGTAGGAAAGGCGATTTGTTTGGTTTGGAGAGGACTGTATCTAGTATGTCCTTTGACAAGGTGAGTGTTTCTATTACTGTGTATCCCACTCTCTCCGTGGTCTTAGTATTAGAAAAAGAATGCATCATGGATGTGTTCTGTCTAGTAGAAAGCTTCCCAGCATTCATACTGCCAATTTATGAATGGACTGCGACTAGCCTTATCAATGGGCAAAACCTACTATCTTTCTAAGTTCCTGTTTTCTTCCTGAATTCCGGACACTCTCCAGAATAGGCTCAAAGTTTTGTGTCCAAGCTATGTAGCACCTCCAAGCTCTGTCACATGGCCATGTACTGGATAGCTGAAGGGAAGTGGAGCATGTCAGAAAACTCAGATATCAGGAAACTCAGATACCAGGAAAGTCTCAGTGGAGAAACCCTGCTTTGGGCCATTTGCTTACCAATTTTTCTGTTGCCCTGAATGTAAGGAAAGTCTTTGGCTCAGGCCACCCCTTTGTGAAGCCTGAAGAAAACAGTATTCAAATGGGAATGAGTGGGCATCACCTGTGGCTCTTCGCTTAATTGCTTTGGAAATGGATGTGTCTGAATCAGCCTCTTGGTGCTCGGTGAAGCTGGGGCTTGGATTGTCAGCACCTGATGGATCTAAAGAAAGATCCCTTGTGTGCATCCATAACCAAAATTCAAAAAGATCAGTCATTGTGGATGAAGTCTCTCACCTTCCTCTGTTAGGTTCCTGACCTCCATCAAGTGTGATTATTGACCCTTGAGTAAAATGAGTTTTTCAAAGCCCTGCAGATGTGCTAGTGTTGTCTCATGACTACAAACCACATAAGAATCTATACCTGACAGTCAGTAGGCCTCAAATAGTAGAAGCAGAGCAGTATTAATGGCAGGCCTATTTGATCACTCCTGGTTGACAGGAAGAGTGTGCAGGCCACACTTACTTTAGGCAAATGAGGGGCAAGGAAGCTTATATTGGACACTGTCTTGAGCTGCGCCACTTATGGAAACCTCTAGCCAGAAGTTATGATGAATATCTATATGGAAGAAAATGAGGGCCATGTGGGAGTGTTTTGGTTATAATTGTGGTCATTTTTGTGGCAGTTGGAAGAGATGACTGGGTCCACCAGGGCTTCACTCTTGGGTGATTCCCCTTATAGACTGAGTTCTGGAACTGACCTCAGAGTAGTATTGCCATGAATTGAGTTGGGATTTTAGGAGGCCACGCATGAGATTCACCCTTGGAATCTGAAATCTAGTCCCAGGTTGGTTTTCCACAGAGCACTGTGAATCTCAGCCAGGATATCACATGATTTTATTATGAAAAACATGGAAGCCATAGTTGAGAGTCAAAACACACATGGACCTCACATTGTACAGTTCAATGGGCCTGGCTTCATGTGACCTTTTGGCCACTCTTAGGGAAGCCTTTCCTGTGAGTGTTGTCCAGAGATTTCATTGAAATGAACTTCCTCACCATTTAGTGGTTCCTGAATGAATTGAAACCCACAGTGCCTCCAACTTCATCCTTGAAAAATGGCTAGATGAATACCATCAAATTTTTGAAATTCCCATGACCAGGTGGCACTGGAGAAACTTTGGATGTCCTGTTGCTGATCATGAGTATACAATACAGTGCCTTGATTGACTGGGTTTCATGAAAATGTTGAAGAACAGTGATGCCAGTAAGTTGGAGCCTCCTGAGTAGTGGGCCTAGAGTAGTGGTGTGCAGGTGTGTGATAAAACATCTGTGGTGGAGTCATGTGGACCTTCCATTGGCTTCCAAATAGCTTGTGACTGACATAGTGTAGCCAGCAGACCCTTATATGTAAATGCATCCTGTTATATGGAGAGTTTTCAGGGCAATGTTCAGAATCAGGTTGCTATGGTCAAGGGGCCAAGCTATGTGGGATAAAGGCCTGGTTGGTGCATTCTCTTGCAGACCCTTACACACCACACGTGACAGAACTCCCTCTAGCACTTTGTCCCAGTTGAAATCTTTGTATTTCACGAAGCAAATACCAAACTCCCAGTACAGCAGCAAGAAACACCACGAAAATTGGAGGATGATCAAATGGTTTCACAGTCCTCACAGGGAGACACATAGCCCCCAGTGGCCACAGTTTACCTACAAAGAGATAATTCAGCACTGCTGTCTCATGTTCATTGGAAAATAAGAAACAAGATCCTTCAGGTCACATAGATGCAGATCCAGCTTTAATTGTCTCACCACATATGAAGATTAAGCTCCTGACAACAACATATATTTCAAGTGCCCAACCTCAGAGGCAGTTTCTCAAGAAGTCTTTAGGCCAGCAAAGCTCCATTTTTGTGGAGGGTTTAACCTGTCCATTACTTTTGTAAACTCCTCTACCACCTCCAAGTTTGTGAACAACTGAGCATATTGCATTCCATATATATATGCACAGATTTTCAAACTCTTCTCCTGTAATTGTGTCTTACTTGGGGCAAAGGTAATGTAAAGGCATTGTTCTGGATAAGAGTGGGAAGATTTTTCAAAGCACATAATTACATACACATTGGATACCTTTTCCAATTTTTCATTGGAAATACTGAATCCCTGACACTAACCCTTAGCCTACTAGACTCTGACTACTTATCCTAATATGATGGAGAATAATAATCCAAACAGAATAGAAATACAAGCAGTTCAGAGGAGGCATGGTGTATAGTTGAATTTGCCTTTTGCATTATGTAGTGTAGGAGTTATAAATCTAGTCAACTTTTGTAGAAATTGTTCTCCATGTGTTTTTAAAGTTAACAAATATGTGAATTCCTGTCTCCCTTTCTCTGTAGCCTATTTGCACATGTATTTTTATATGCACATATAGAATCCTACAAGGTACAACACGTACATTCTTGTGAGGTGGTTGACTTGGCAGATACACATTGTGAGAAGAGATCACTTCTCCTAAATGCTGTTGGAAGTTAAAATTCGAACTCTGTGTGAGCTTCTTAGTTTAACAACATTATACATAAATCCATGTTCAGTAAAATGAATATTTTTGAATCTGTGGATGATATATATTTCATGGTGAATTTCAATTGGCATATATATTGCTACTTTTTAATGTCTGTGTGCATGTGTGTGTGTATGTGTGTGCGTGTGTGTGTGTGTGTGTGTGTGTGTGTGTGTATATATATATATATATATATATATATATATATATATATATATGTATATACAAACTTTCCAGATTTTTCAAAATATGAAATACATGTGTCTTTTTATACATTTCCTAAATTCATTCATATTCATATATGTGAATTTATAATCAACTTTTCACAAGATTATAGTCAGAAATATTCATCCACCTGAAATATGTATTTGTTTCCTAGTACTGAAAACTATCTTCAGTGAATGGTGCCTACAAATCCTAAAATTAATACAGTAACTGACCCAGGTTAACATCAATCAAATTGATTCCTATGGGACATGATGTGTATTTTGACGTTCATTTTTATTCAAAACTGGTACATTACTATTTCTTCAGTTTATGCACATAATAGGATATATATTTCATCCACAAGTTCGCTAATTTAGAGGCATTTGTTTCACTTTCAATCACTTCCTGCTTCAGAACACATGTATTTTTTCATGGTTCTTGACTGGTCTTTTCATGAGACTTCTTTCGAAACATATTATTTTTGATTTCCATAATCACTTTTGAAGAAAAACTCACACACCTTTCATGATAAACCATAACCTTAATTTTACTATTAGATGTATAACTAGTTGGAATGAATGTATGTATATCAATATAAGATTTCTTATATATTTTAAGATATGAATCCAATGCATTATTTAAAGTGGACCAGTTATATTATTTATTAACAGTATGGTCTATTCATGCATTAGCTCTATATTCATAGACACAAGGTACACCTCTTTGTACCCCCAATACTAACTTATTAATCTTCAAAATATTGCTCCCAGAAATGATGGAAAAATTACTCATGTCACCTGATCTACATATACATTTTATCACAGTAATATTCTGCAGACAAAATGCAAGGTTCACACTTATTATTGTACCAAAGCCTAAATTGAAAATGAACTAGGATTACTAAACACAGCCATGTCCAGGTTGCCTAATGCTCTCAAATATCAATCCAATTAGTGACTACATATTGGTTTCTTCCTAAGATCATATATTCAAATTCAACCCTGTTGAAAATGTCTAATCCTATCACCCACTTTATATTTTGCCTTATTTCGTAATATCTCTATTGATATCTGTTTTCCTACATATTTTCTCCGGTTCACTATTGTGACTGACTCTTCACGTGGGCTAACATTTACATTCACACTCTAAACAAAACCCTATTGATAAAGAATATTTTTTTTCCAAAACCTATACTCATTCTTCTTCCTAAACCTAACAACTATCTTCCTAATCCTACCGACTATCCCTTTTTGACTGAATGTTCTTTTCTACACCCAATCATCAAAGTAAACACTGGGCGAGCTTCGGAGGAAGAGACCACCAAAAGACTATCTCATGCAACAGCAAAGGGTTTATAGGGGGTCAGCATGCAGGGGATAGGAGCTCACTTGAATAGAGCAGAGAGCCCTGAGAAGAGCTTAAGCAGAGCTTATATACTTTCTTTGGGGAGGGCAGGGAGTGAAGTTTATTGATGGGTGAGGGAGAGTGGGCGGTTTGCATTCAACCGGGTGAGGGAGTACATTCTGCAGTTTGGCATTTGGGGACAGGACATTCTGGGAACAAGATTAGCAAACAGTTCTCAAGATTTCAACAGTGTTTTGTTAAGCATACAGAAAAAAAAGTGACAAGTACCTATTTTATTAATCTTTCATTCCCCACTTCTTCTTCTAGCTACTTTTAATCATAAAAGTGATCATTGTGGGGTGTCACATTCTATGTCTGCTAGTGGGGTATTACCATGAGTTTAACTTGTCCAATTTGAGCTTAGAGAAAAGAAATTACACGGTTGAGCAAACAGGGTTTTATAGTTAGCAATAATATGGAGATTATTATCGGACAGGCCAGGGTTGATAAAAAAGTAGTCAAACAGGGGGACTATGTGAACCAAGACTCAAACCACTTTTTTTGGTCCTCTCACTCTCTCATTGACACTCTTCAAGGTGTCTTTTTAATTTAATCATATTTTTTTTTACAACTCCATTATGCTCAGAATAAACACAACATTCTTCCCAGGAAGTGACAAATACCTATTTTATTAACCTTTCACTTCCGACTATCCCTTTTTGACTGGATGTTCTCTTCGACATTCAATCATCCAAGGTACAAGGTCCTATGCCATTGTATATTGATTAATCTGACCAATCTGTGCAGAACCTAATTCAAATCTAAGTATTCCAATCAAGGGCAAAATGCTCTTTTGGGCTTCAAATCTTACCTAGATTTCTGTTTTCATACATATATTTCACCTATATATTCTCATACATATCGCAGGTTCCCAATACCATTATTCATCCAGCAGAATGATTCCTAACCCAAATCACACATGTTATTAACCCTAACCATACACTGTTCCCTCAATCTAACATTACAGAACAGCAGGGACAGAGTTGGTCTTACAATACAGGAATGTAGTGGATCTTCCACCTGCTGAAAACCTCCAAGGTCCATGCAGAAATGATCCCTGGAGAACATGTAGGCAACTATGAAGAACGTGAGAGAGCAAAAGTCATCTTCCATGGAAAACAACCTGGTAAGGATGAATGGTTGTGTCTCATTCACCCTCTCTCCTTAATGTAGAAAAGATGGACCAACAAAGGCCTTTGTGGAGAGCTGTTCCCCGGTTCCTATGGTTGAGATACCAATCTAACTTGTGAAAGTGTCAGAGGAAGTATGGAAGCAACTGTTCGGAAAAAGTGGTTGCTAAGGCAGTGACGTCATTCAGTTTCTGAAGGAAGTGACCTCACCTCACTTCCTTGGTGATGGAACTCTCTGAACTTGGGATCCAGGAAGCCAGGCATCCAGAACCAGTCCCAGTCCCACTACAGTGGGATCACTTGTTTGGATTTACCAAGGACAGAGTAAGTCTTTTTTGGTACCTACTGATATGAGGATGGCCAAATGCCAGGAAATTTTGAAGACTGGCCTTTCCACAGAAAGCAAGAAGTGGCTCACCGCGGGCCCCTGATATTTCACAGAGTTGGCCATGGAGACCAGATCTGAGACAGGACAGGCCATTTCTGGGGAACATAGTATGGCCCACCAGTCAGAGGACACTCTGGATAGTCACAGACTTACTTTGGGGAAGGAGGTGCCTTTTTCAGTGTGGGTGTGAGTTTGTGGTTTTGTCTTATGTTCTGAGAATAGGTAGGAAAGGCTGCTTGCTTGGTTTGGAGTGGAATGTTTCTAGAAAGTCTTTTGACAAGGCGAGTGTTTCTATGTCTGTGTATCCCACTGTGTCCGTGGTTGTAGACATTAGAAAAGAGAATGCATCAATGGATGTGTCCTGTCTAGTAGAAAGCTTCCCAGCATTCATCCTACCCATTTTAGGAATGGACTGCAGGTTGCCTTATCGATGGACAACATGTACTGTCTTCCTAAGTTCCTGTTTTCTTCCTGAATTCTGGCCACTCTCCACAATAGGCTCATGGTTTTGTGTCCAAAATATGTACCACCTCCAAACTCTGTGACGTGGCCATGTAATCCATAGCTGAAGGGAATGGCAAGCATCTCAGAAAACTCATATATCAGTGTGACCAGGAAAGTCTCAGTAGAGAAACCCTGCTTTGGGCCTTTTGCTTACCTATTGTTCTGTTGCCCTGAATGTCAGGAAGGTCTTTGCCTCAGGCCACCCTTTGTGAAGCCTGAAGAAAACAGTTTTAAAATGGAAAGGAATGGGCATCACCAGTGGCTCTTTGCTTAATTACTTTGGAAAGGGATGTGTCTGAATCAGCCTCTTGGCCCTGTGTGAGGCTGTGGCTTAGATTATCAGCATCGGATGGATCTAAAGAAAGATCCAATGTGTGCATCCAAAACCAAAATGGCAAAAAATCAGTCATTGTGGGTGAAGTCTCTTGCCTTCCTGTGTTTGGTTCTTGACCTCCATCAAGGGAGTATTGGGATTTTTTGTGTCAAATGAGTTCTTCCAATCCCTGCAAAGGTGCTTGGGTTTAATAATGACTCCAAATCACATACTATACCTGATAGTCAGTAGGCCTCAAATTGGAGAAGTAGATTAGTATTAATGGCAGAACTATGTGATCAATCCTGGTTCACAGGAAGGGTGTCCAGGCCACCCTGAATTTAGGTAAATGAGGAGAAGGGAGCTTATTATGGACACTCTATTGGGCTGTGCCATTTAAGGAAACCTCCAGCCAGAGATTATGATGAGTGACTATATGGAAGTAGATGAGGGCCATGTGGGATTGTTTTGATTTTAATTGTGGTAACTTGTGTGGCTTTTGGAAGAGATGACTGTGTTCACCTGGGCTTTAACACTGGCGTGATTCTCCTAGAAGACTGAGTTCTGTAACTGACTTCAGAGTAGTAATTGCTTTGTAAATGGATATGTTTTAATCAGCCTCTTGGCCCTGTTTGAGGCTGTGGCTTAGATTATCAGCACCAGATGGATCTAAAGAAAGATCCCATGTGTGCATCCAAAACCAAAATGGCCAAAAGAGCAGTAATTGTCGATGAACTCTCTTGCCTTCCTCTGTAAGGTTCTGAAAGAATAAAAGAAATTGAAATTGAAATGTAAAGAACCAGGTTTTGTAAAGTTTCCAAGCTGCACTCAGCACCTGAAATTTCTGTGGCAGTTAAGACAATTCCCAGATTTGCACATTAGATGTGTGTTGAAATCTTCCCTGAGGACCTCGTTACTTAACAGCCCCTTCCCAGAAACCATGCAGCTCACCACGTATACATCACAGTGCATCCACCAATCAATTTAAATGTATACCCCTTCTTACGGCTGACCAATCACCCCCTGCCCAACCTGTTCCCGCCAATGAATGTGCTAATCATGTTTTAGAGTTGTTATTTGATTTTCCCACGGTATATGATGATTTGCTAAAGGAGGCTATGATGTATGTAAAGTCCCTGCCCTCTCTAAAGAATGTATATAAACTCCGCTCAAGTGGTTCTCGGGGCTCTTTGTTCTTTGTTCCTCTTAAGTGAGCCCTGAGCTCCAGCACGCTATACCCCCAATAAACCCTTTGGTGTTGCATGAGAAAGCCTGTTGGTGGTCTTTTCCTCCGATGTTCGCCCCACCTTTTCATCTGGAGGCCCCAGGTGAGATATCCGGAGCAGCGGACGAAAGACCCCAAGGGACTCCTCTCGGGGTAAGAAAGGCGCCTCTTTCTGGTTTCGGGTTTCAGGTTAGGGCTTGGCAAAGTGGCTGTTGGTGAAGAGCATTAGCTCTCTCTGACAGTGGGTGGCAGACGTGTCACAGAGCTACTGGCCACGTCCCTGGGGGACACTCCAGAGGACGAGGGAAATCAAGGAATATTAGTTTCCTCAACTCGGTTATATTTTGCTTCAGGATTCGGTTTGCCAGCCCACCAGGTTTTGCTGGCTACACAGTTTTGTTCATTGTCCCGAACTCATGTTGAGTTTACTGTCTGTCTTTATTGTCTAACCCATCAGGTTTTGCCAGTTACTGAGTTCTAATATTTGTCTTGGACCCATGTTAAACGTTTACTCTTTGTCTTTGTTTGTGTTGCGTTTGTGTCTTCACTGTCTCTTTTTGAGTAACTCCCATTATGGGTCAAAGCACTTTCACGCTTCTGTCCCTGACCCTTGATCTTTGGACTGATGTCCGCTCAAGGGCCCAGAATCATTATTTTTCAGTTAAATGTCAGACCTGGCAGACTCTCTGTGCTTCAGAATTGCCCATCCTCAAAGTCGGGTGGCCCCCAGAAGGATCATTCTACTTCAATCTAATCCGAAAAGTCAGAGATATTGTCTTTCAGCCAGGACCACGTGGCCACCCAGATCAACAGCCATATACCCCTTCCCCAGGATCCTATCATTCAAACCTTCCGTTCCCTCCCCATCTTCTCCCCATTCTTCCTGAGTCACAAGACTGGACAATCCTCCCCCTCCTTATCCTCTGCCCTCGCTCCCCAACCCCCAACACATTCCAGATGATTCTCCCACCACTGACTCAGCCTCTCCGCCACTAGAGGCAATTGGGCCAGACCCAAGCCCTCCATGGGACTTCTCCGCAGCAGCAGCAGCCCCTCCTTTTCTGGTGGAAGCTGGGCCACCTAAAGAAACCCGCCAGCTACAGAAAATAGAAAACTCAGAAGCCACTGTGATGCTCCCTCTTCATCCTTATGGGCCCATGAACCGACCAAACTGGGATCCCAACACCTTTGAAGGTTGGTAGCATCTTTCCACTTATCACAGGGCTCTAATAGCGGGGCTCCGAGTGGCCGCCAGAGGGCCGACTAATTTGGCCATGGTAAGAGAGATAATCCAACGTCCTAATGAGTCTCCCTCTATGATTCTGGAGAGAATTATGGAAGCATATAGGAAATATACTTCTTTTGATCCTCAGGCAGATTACGAAAAAACATCTGTTGCAATGGCCTTTATCCAGTTTTGATTCTGAATCCTTAATGTGTTCGACTACATGATTGGTTGCCTTAGGTGGCGTAATCAGGGTGCGGCCAACAGTCATCCACCCTGTGGGTCTTGCTGAGGTTGTCCGAGCATAGACAGCAAACTCAACATAGCCCCAACGTTTGGCCTTGGGGTCAGGTATATCTGAAGTATACGATCCATTGTTATCGGATGAAGAGCCTTTATGCCACTTTAGGTAACTAGAAGTCAACCCTTCAGAGTAGCCAAGTGAGTGGTAAGAACAGCTACCACGTTCATCATGGAACCTGCATGACCAATAGGGGCACCCATTATATATCTCAGGCCACCAATGACAATAGTCTTTGGTTTGATTAAAAAGGAAGCAAATGAAAGGCCAGTTCCAGCTACCAGGGACGAAGGTCCTTGAAGGTGACAATTTTAGGGAAATAGAGGTGCAGTTGTGGATGAAGCAAGTAGTTGCATCCACTGCGCGGACCTTCTGCATGCCATGTTCTGAGTATCGTTCCCGAAGAGTGAATAAATACATGGTAGGTTAGGAGGGTAAAGACAAGTCCCAACAGAGCACAGAAAAAAAGCAGAGCACAAAAAACAAGCAGTTAGAGAAGACTAGGGTGTTGGGACAGCTCATTGTGCCTTCTTTAAGAGGAATTGGGCTGCAGGGAACACCGTGTGAGCCGCAACTTAAATGGGTGAGATGGGTGTGGAAAGCAGGATTAAAGGGGAGCTTCAGGAGGTGATTCTTGGAGTTCCTCTGGCATGGTCATGTGGTCAGCAGGTGGGGCCTCCTGGTGATATGGCTTCTACCTAGAAATGGAAATCCAGGGAGTGAGACGGTTGTCTGGTAAGGAGAGTTTGGCGGCGGTGGGGGTACAGAGAATGAAAGGATAGGGGCTTTCCCATTTTGGTGCAAGAGTCCCTTTCTCCTCTGGGGTATTATAATAGACTAGACTCCCAGGTGTTAAGGGAGGAGTGTTTGGAGAGGAGACTGGGTCCGGAAGAAGCCAGTTCTGACATTTCCAGTGTTCAGAGTGGAGATGAAACAAGAGAGGCAAAGACAAATCTCGGGTGAGAGGTCCTTGTGAAGTGACCAACCCAGAGGGTATAAGAGGTCTTCCATACATTATCTCAAAGGGAGACAGTAAAGATTGTTTCTTAGGGAGAGCTCTGATTCGAAGCAAAGCAAAGGGAAGGATTTTGACCCAGTCTAAGTTTAATTCCATTGTCAATTTGGTAAGGACTTCCTTCAGAGTATGATTTACCCTTTCCACTTTCCCTGAAGCCTGGGGGTAATATGGACAGTGGAAATGCCACTTGAAGGAGAGGGCTTGAGAGACCTTTTGTGTGATCCTAGAAATAATCTCAGGGCCATTGTCATATTGTAGGGAAGTGGGCATACAAAACCTAGGGATGATGTCTGTCAGTTAGATTGAAGCTACAGTGGAAGCCTTTTTATTGGAAGTGGGAAATGCCTCAACCCAAACAGAGAAAGTGTCCACAAAGACAAGGAGGTATTTAGTGTGCCATACTGTGGGCATGTTGGTGAAGTCTACTTGCCAGTCAGCAACGGGAATGTGTCCCCGGGCTTGGTGGAAAGGGAAAGGTTTGGGCCTTAAAGGAGTATGAGATTTGGTCCGCTGATAGATCTGACAATTAGAGGCTATATTCTCTATCATGGCTATGTCAGAAGGGTTGAGGGAGAAGAAGCTCTGTAAAAAAAGGGTCAAAGACTGAGAATGGGAATGGTGTAGAGTATGAAGGAACTTGAAAAGATCCTTGTTCTTACTGGAAGAAGTAGGGGCTTCAGATGAGCTGTCTAAAGTGTCCATAATATGTACCCCATAGGGGCCATAATTGGAAGTGGTAGCAGGCATTCGTGGCGCCTGGTCAGCTTTGGCATTGCCCTCAGTGATAAGAGAGCCATCCTTCTGATGGGACCTACAATGGACAACTCCCAACTGGGTGGGTAAGTGGGAGGCCTCCATCAGATTGGTTATAAGAGCCGAATTAGTGATCGCATTACCTTTGGTGGTAAGTAGGCGTCGCTCCCTTCATATTGAAGCATGGGATAATAAGATCTGGAAGACATATTTTGAATCAGTATAGAGGGTGAGGGATTTGCCTTGTGCTAGAAGGCAGGCACGAGTGGCTGCTATAAGTTCAATCTGCTGGTTGGTAGTTCCTGAAGGCAAAGCTTTGGCGTCTATAATCTCAGTGGCTGAAACTACAGCATATCCAGAGTAATGAGTGCCGTTCTGCCTAAAGGAACTGCTGTCAGTAAACCAGATAAGGTCAGGCTTGGTGAGTGGTTCCTCAGAAATGGAAGAATGACAGGGGAGGAAATCTTCTAAGGTTTCCAAGCAATTATGAGTTGGTGTGTTAGACGTGGGAGTCATTGGGAGCAGTGAGGCAAGGTTCAGTGCAGAGCAGGGGAGGAAAGTAATATTAGGGTTTTCCAGAAAAAAAGTGAGGAGCGACAGAACTCTGGATGGAGGAAGGGTTTTAAGGCCCTTATAAGCTGAAGGATCTTTCAAGTGATGTGGGGAGTGGATAGTTCAAGGTGCCCCAAAACTCAGCTTAGAGGCTTCTTTGTGTAAAATTTGTCCAGCAACCAGAGCTCTTAAGCAAGGTGCTCACCCAAAGATGATAGAGTCTAGTTTCTTGGAAAATATGCCACAGGTGCAAATGTAGGCCCATAGTTTCGACCTAAGACCCTAAGTGCTTGCCCCCCTTTTTCATGGACATATAGATGAAATGGTCTTGAAAGATCAGGAAGGTGAAGGGCAGGTGCCTTTAAGTGGAGTTGCTGAAACCTGCGGAAGTGGTAGATGGGGGAGGAGACAAGAGATTCACTAGGGGGTCCATTTGCTTGGTCATACAGGGGTTTGGATAGAAGAGAATAATTTGG